>NC_056730.1:1137908566-1138048566 GCF_019279795.1 Protopterus annectens
CTTCATTGTAGTAAGCCTCTCTTAACTATATTTTGTCAATGAGCCCTTTAACTATATGGAAGGCTATATAGATTTAATAAATGTCAGTAAGGATTAAATATATTCTGGAAGCTTGCTTAAAGACTAAATTTAAATGGTCTTCAAATATAATATTCTCAAGTCTTTTTATATAGTCAGGGTATGCAGAGTAATTTCATTCCTAAGTTGAAATCAAGGGTCTGTAAATGGTACATCTAGTTTATGCCCTTCAAGTTACAGTGAAGGCTGAAACACTCCTCCTTCCAAATAGATGGAATATTCAGCCATTTTTTTGCCTGCAGTCAGTTAATACAGCAAAGAAGGTTACCACAAATGAGCTACTGCTACAATGTTTTTTAATTGCTTGAGATATTTTTGGAGATACTAAAAAAAGGATAGCCTTTCATCAGATACCTGTTAGACGTAATGGGCACTTTCACAATAAAGAAGTCCAAATTACAGGTCAAAGAGTTATATCTGTCTAGTCTGATAAATTATAGCATTACATTGCTAGCCCCAACTTTTATATTTCTTATAAATATGAAATACACAAAGACAGACAAAAGGAAATCTATTTATGCTTAGTCAGGGACATGGCTCCACCCACTATGATGTCATGACTTCACTTGATGGTTGAACATTTCTACAGCACATAGCTGTGCATATGTCTTGGCATAAAGAAGCATTGGCTATCTTCTTCTTCTTCTTCTTTCAGCTTTCAGGGGTCGTCACAGTGGATCACCTGTCTGTTCATGATTGGCAGTGGAGTTTTACGGAGTCGAGTTGCCAGCCCGGCACCTAACCTTCCACAGAAGGCACACACATGCACGCACTCACACCTAGGGCCAATTTAGAGTGTCCAATCCTCCTACAGCATGTCTTTTGGGATGTGGGAGGAAACCGGAGCACTCGGAGGAAACCCACGCGACCACAGTTTATTTTAAATAGTCTGAGGAACTACAAGGTTATATATGAAACTTTGAAGCAGTTTCCATTATGTTTCTAATAATAAAGGGACAGGATCAATAAAACCTACATGGTCCATTTACATGATAGCACACTGTTTTGGATTCAATAAGTGGTTCTACATGGTGTGTAGAGCCATGCACAGTTGTGCAAACAAGGGAAACACCATGGCATGCAAATTACATTAGAAGCAGCTGAACTGTATGCTAATCAACCAATCCAAGATGGAGGAGCTACTCAGCAAGCTATAAAGCAACCATGTAGACTCCGTGCTGGTTTTCCCTGTGATTTCCAAAACCTATTAGAATACAGCCTTGGAAATGAGTCTACACAGAAACAGTATTAGGGGCTGCTGTTGCTTTAATTCATGTTTATGTGCAACAGGCTGAAGTCTATGCTGCAAATGCTGCTAATAGACCAGACCAAGAAGGAGAAGAGTTTCCAGAACCTGTTTAACTTATCACAATCTATATGATATGGAGATTGTAGAGCACTACAGGGTGGATGGAGACACACTACAGGAACTCTGCAACTTCTGTCATCCTCAACTCAGAGCCAGGGCAAACTGATTGGAACCCATTGAACTGGACCCAAAGTATGAGCAATGCTTAGAATTTTACCTACAGGCATCTTTCAGAGAACAACAAGGGACATGCTGGTGGTGTCACAGGCACCAGCATCCAGGATCCTCCATCAATTCCTGAATGCTATGCTCCAAAATCCTAGTGACCACATATACTCCTGAGGATAGGGCCAGAAGTATGCAGGAGTTACACCGTGTAGTACACTACCCTGAAGTACTGAGTACCATAGTTTGCACACATGTAGAAATTAAGGCACCTCACAGGGAACAGAGAAGGCTCTACATTAATAGAAGGGGCTTCCATTCTATTAAATGCCAAGTCATGTGTAATACCAAGGGAATTATATTGAATGTATATGCTGGCAACTCAGGCAATTACCATGACTCACAAATCTGGCACACCTCTCAACTGTATCAGATATTCACTAGGAGGGGATATCCCACAGGGTCATCTACTGGAGGATGCAGGTTATGCACTGAAACCATGGCCGATGACACCCTTCAGAAACGCACACATGCCCACTGAAGAATGCCATAATGAAGCACTCTCTCAAACCAGAAATATCATAGACCATGTGTTATGGCTGATGAAGTTGTAGTTCTGGTGTCTAGATACATCTGCAGGAGCCCTGCAGTACAATCCATGAACATGTATTGAAATTTTCACAGTGTGTGCCATGTTACACAACATCATCCTGAGAAAATAGCTTCAACAGGATCAACAAGGGGAAGGGGCACACATCCCACCACCAATGGCAAGGTCCTCACAGCAACATGCTGGTGCTGAGTCAGAGGGTGGAAGCAGCAGCTGCTGTGAGTGTACCAATCAAAAATGCCTTCTAAAGAGAGAAGTTAGAAAGTAATGATGCATATTTCAGTTTCAGACTTCACAACCCTTACAAGATCATTAACAATAAATATGGAAACATTTTGATACTATCAATTGTCTAGCTTTCTAAGACCAATATAAGTCAAAGGTACAATTACCAATTCAACATCACAAATGCAGATATACTAAGCACTAAGTTAGCTGTGCACCCGGAGCATCAGACACAAAGCTTATGTATCACTGAATCCAAATGATATAAAACAGGGATATGACACAGTTATCATCACTTGCATAGCATGTTGTGTATGTGTGTGTGTGTGTGTGTGTGTGTGTGGGGGGCTAGGCTGACGCAAAAGGTCAGTAGTGCGTGTGAGTAAGAAAGAGAAGAAGGCAGACATTCTGATAAAGCAACAAATGGCCAAGGCCAGTGAAACAAAATGAGTTTTAAGCTTCACAGCTGAACCATGTACCTGTTGTCTGTGTGTCTGTATGGGTCCTCCAGGTGAAATTGGTGTGCGAGTGTCTGCATGAACACAGCCAAGCTTTGTGCTAGCTCTACATCTTGGCATGTCAGGCAGGTCTGAGCTATGCATTTTAAAGGTGGCAGCTCATTGATGTAGTACCCGACCATGAGAACTGGCTCTGCCAGGAGTTGCACTGGCATGTCCATCCGGTCAGATACATTGCTGTTACTTGAACATGACTGATGTCTGCTGGATGAGCTCCACTCACAATGTTGCCCAAGACCACATCCCCATGGCCTGCCATGTCTGGGTCTGGGCAGCTTAACCACTGGCAGAACAGTGGAAGTACTGCTTCTATAGAGACATGAATGGGCAAGGCCACATTGGCTAACAGCAGATGATGTGGCTGACCTACACGCATGAGGATGCCGTCCCCCCCAGAAGACATTCCATCACAGACACCACTCACTCCAATGTGTCATTCATCCAGTCCACTGAATCAGCAATATGGTGGAGGCAGTCACACGTCAGCCCGTGCCACATCTAAAACCTTAAGCATTTCTCTGGAGAAGCTATGGGAACATGCTTGTGACTGCATGACAGCCTTAAACATACATTGAGTGGTGCTGTAAGCACACCTGTATCAGATAGAAGATGGACAGCCAGCCTCCTCTGAATACCTCTAACAGGACTCATGCGTGGCACCTCATCCACACTTTGGCTATGGCCAGAGTCAACAAGCACTGAAGCCACAGTAACCACACTTCCCTGATTGATTGGTGTGCCTCCCACCTGTCCAGTTTCTGAGGGATCACTGGCTGTGTCTGATGGAATTTCAGGAGATGGCTGCATGTCAACCTCAGTGTCAAATTCAATCTCTTCACCCCCTCCCCGAATATGCTTCTGCTTGGCCACAATTATCATCAGAGTCTGCTGATACTCTGACATCAGGTAATAGAAGTCCCACGCTTCCACTGTCAGGATCACCTGTAATAATAAACAACAAACACAGGAACAATTAATACCTACACTACTAAAGTCCAATATATGCTAACAAAATAACAGTGATGTCACTATTAGTACAGCAATACACAGAACAGTCCTGACATCAACATCACACACAAAAATATTTCTTTGACTTGCTCATCAGTACTGACATAAAAATGTTTGGCTTACCATGTTCAGATGATGTTATGCTCCCTATTCTGGATGATTCTGGAAGACGTTAAGCAAAAGGTAGGGACAACATCATCACAATTAACAGTAACACAGGATATAATATTTTCCCCTTTATATGTCCATTAACTATACTTTACACAAAAACTTGGATGACAAGTCCAACTTAAGCCCATGTGTAATTAATCAGAATGTGTTGTTAAGTGTAGCAATCTTCAATCCCCCCCCAAAAAAAAAAAAATTATTGTGAAACAGAACTAACATATTGATTTAAATTGTTTTACTATACAAGAGTATTTAACAATTGAGATACAAAGCCTACCTGGAACCTCCTCCTGTGACATGCACGCTGTCCCTAAAACAGTAACACCAGTATCAAGGACATGTTGTTCTGCACTTCCCCGGGAGCTGTCTGGATCCATGACAGTGTACAGGAACTCTTCATTTGCAGTTAGTGGTGGGTCTGGAGCAGGCGCCCTCCCCCCAGTACCCATCCAATCACAGGACACTGCAGCTGCTCTCCTCGGTGCAGATGAAATCATGTCAGTGGCCCCATGGAGCACCTGATCATATGTCCTGCTGTAGCCACCTACTGCATACTACATTAATGTCTGCAACTATCTGCTGCCAGATTTGCATTGTGCCTGACATATCCCCATGTCTCCCTCTCAAGCAGGAAGGCACCATGATGCCTAAAAGCTTCTACAATGACCTGAATCTCTGGGTCAGTGTAAGGTGTGTTTTGAGGCTTGAGACACTTGGGTGCCATAGTCCTGTGTGTCCAAAAAGACAACAAAAGGATAATACACATAACTATCACAATACTACAAAATAACTTTTCCCAGATAAAACAAAAAAGGTAGCATTTCAACATTACCCACTGAAGAAACATAATAATGTCTATAAATTTGAAATATGAATAACAAACTGGATGCAAAAAAGGAAAGTAACAATGACAACATATGCTTGTTTGTTCCATAACAGAAATGCAGCTTTGCTCCTCCACTCCCAAAAGAACAGCCAAATGATATATTTTGCTAACAAACCATCTTTGAAATGTATTTATATTTTTTTATCTGACATTTGTTGACCGGGAAAGTCCAACTAGGACAGAGCCTATTTTCAGAGGAGACCCGGAGAGAAACACTCCAAAATGCTAAAAGTGCTATCAAATGAACTGCACCTGAAACGTGTCTACAGATTTAACACAGAACATTCCATGTTAAGGTATTGCCAATCATGTATACCTGTGAAATGCCCTGACAGACATGCCCACGCCATCAGTACATGTCTAACTAATGCATACAGATAAAAGTGTAGCCTTTGCTAATCAAAACATATATATATATATATATATATATATATATATATATATATATTAAAAAAACATTTAACAGATTTTCTTAATTACATTTAAGTATATACAGTATATAGCTGACAAAATGCAAACATACTTTCTCAAGTTCAGTAATCTTTTGTGCAGATATATCCCAAAGTAATAGCCTTTTTTCTGTGTTGTCCACATACAAAAGTCTCCTCACCTAGTTTTCCTAGGTACATGGTTGCCAATTAATAATGTAGATTCAGGGCTGTCAGCATGGTGAGGATGCAAATGAGGTGTGAACTCATTAGAGTTGCGGAATCCCAAATACTTGGCTATGCGTAGCAGATGTAAACATAGAGCAGGCACTCCCTCACTTTTTTTAATGGATTGCAACTGTGAATGATTACTGTTAGGAAGAAGGAAAACACAGCAGCAATGCAGACTGCCCTACATCCAGTGTGTGTGTCAGGCTTGACTTACAAAGTGTTATATGTAAGGTTGGAAATGTAAGTAAGCAGCACACAATTCACAGGTTCTGTTCATTAAAATTCCAATCTCCCATTCATTTGTTGGCAGCTGCATATGATATTATTGCCATTTAGTATCCTCACACATTTTAAGGGCAATAATATAGAATGGCTTACAGACTTCATGTCTCAGATTATTGGTCAGATAAGAGAAGAATGACCAACAAAGAGAGAGGTAAGACACAGCTGCATTTTTGCAAGCAATACTCATAACTGGCTGCGTGATCACTCAATGCACTACATGCAACATTTATAAATGTAAAGATAACTATTATATGGCTTCATATTACTGTAGATGATGTTGCAGCTGGTTGTATGCAGAATGATTTCAGTTCCTTGGTGCAAAGGTGTTTGTGTGCCAAAGTGGAATAAAGCACCATTACTGTGTTCTGAAGGTTGATTCATTGGAATGAGAGTTGAAATCCAGTCTTATGTAGAAATATTTCAAGTGTACGAACATTCTGTAGTGTGTATGTCATAGTCTGCTTTTGCTCATTTCAACTACTTTCTTTTTTTCTTGGTGGTGGCAGCGTTTGCATGATGATCAGCTTAGTGCAGACATGGGGAATGAAGAAAATGAATGTCAGGTTTGGCTGTGCTTATTTCATTTGTACAAAGCATGGCAGTGCACAAACTGGACTAGTGGCCCACCCTAGAAGCAGACAGAACACATGCAGAACACCTAAAAACAGGGTATCTGTAAAAGGACGAAGGTCAAAACCAATACATTGTAACAATTTTTGTTTTCCATCACTCAACTGTGCTTAGTCGTGTTGCGTGGCAGTTAGCAAGGTTCCCCAGCAGCTGCAGCCATCGAACACCTGCAGACAGGACTCAGACAGCCAATAACTGAAACCGGATACATTCAATTAATTCTATTGGGCCCCATGCAAGCATGATAAGCAGCATTGCATGACATTTAACACAGAGACGTACGACTGATTAGGAAATTAGGAAAGGTCATGTAACTAGCCCTGTGGCAGCTGGTGTAAGTGTAGGGCTGGAGTACAGATGATCCTGGTGCAAATACATGGTAAGCAACCTATTTTTACTGTTGTGACGTGCATTTTATAGCAATGAACTGAAAAATAGACAAGTGTTATTTCAACATTCTTGTGGCAATAGGTTTAAGTGTAGGACTGCCATACATTTGGTCCTGGGTTCTAATACAGGATATTCCATACACTTTTACTGCTATTCCACTTCCCATTACATTCACTCTCACTTATAATACTTTAGATAGTAGAGCTGATATGAATTATGTGTATGAGGGATGAGACACCATTATTGTGTTTTCAGATGTATGACTGAGGGTATACTGTGTACTATAGTTCTGTAAGTATAATTCTGCTATCTGGACTTGCATGGGCTTCACAATTACATAAAATACATACACAAGTGGATCTATATCTAATAGCCTTTTCAGGTCACACACATACATGTGTAACAGCTCATACATTTACCTGTATTTATGTATGATTCTTGAGTATGTCTGAACAGCACTTCTTCTGTGGCAAAGATGGAAAATCAATGCTGTGGAAGAAATTGTTTGTCCCTTATGCCTAGGATTGAATCCCACAGTGCCAAAATCAGTTTTCCACAGTGTACTAAGGCTAAAACAAATGTATCAGGTCATCACATTTATGCCTCCAGTGCATGTCTGCAAACATAACTCACCTAACAGTTATCTTCCAATTTCCAGTATATATATTTCCAGACTACAGCAGTAGACACCCTTCAAGCTAAGGCCAAGTGTCATATTAACCTTCCAGTTTTGATTATTTAATTCCTCCCTGCTTGTTACTGCTGTGTTCTGCTTAACATCATGCAAATGCGGTTGGTATCATTGCTCAGGTTTGCGCACTACCAGTAAATAGTTGGCATTAGAGAGGAAGGTGCCAAGTTTAGGATACAGAGGTAGGTTTTCAGGAGTATAGGATATTTATTGGGCTCCTGGTAAAGTGCCACAACCAAAGGCTGCTGCAGGGGACTATTCTGGCTCCTAGTATAAGTCTGAAGTGTGGAATACTGTGACCCTGGCTGCATCAAGTGCCATTGGCATCCAGCACACTAGAGAGCAGTGTAAGCATCATTTTAATGACTTACACAGGTGAAAAAGGAGGGTCTTTATTACGTTATCGAATACTAACAACATTGAATGTTATATGGTCAACACCATATGTTTGAAGTTGCAAGTATTCAAAAATGAAAGCGGAAATCTTCATAATGAAGATTTTCATTAACTGCACTGTAGAATGTTCTTAAACTTAAAACGTTCAGGTAAGTTTTTCCTGTTTTTTTAATTTGTTTTATTTAATTTTCGAATTCTTGCAAGTTCGAACATATGATGTCGACCATATCACGTTCGATGTTGTAAGTATTCGATAACATAATATAGACCCAAAAAGGGATACCCTCATCCCTTTGTTGAAACAGTTTAAGACGGCAGACATCCCACAGCTGTGTAAGTATAACAATAAGATAAGAGAGTACTTGTAAGACATAGAAAGCTAAATATAAGCAAGCCTGCTATGCACAATGCAAGTATGTTCTTTTTTGTTTCTTCCCCAGCTGCCACCAAACATTAGTTCAATAGGCAGGCTCATGTCATTCGAATGGAGAGACTGAGGGAAGCAAGTGGTATGTATGCAGCACAAGAGAAGTATTATTGTAGCTTCAAAAGTTAATGATAGATTTTTTGGGATTTTTAGAGAGTTGTATCAAATTGAGCATGCATATCCCAACTGTAAAAGCAAGTATGCATGCATTAGTCTGTAACACAAACCAATTGCAGAAGTCAAATATTAGACTGTAGTCAGAGCTCATGGGTTCAAATAACACGATTCACAACTATATAAAACTGTTATTTCTGTAATAATATTTACATTCAATTAACAATTCTATACCAATGCGACAAATGCCCTGCTGTAAATGCAATCTATATAATAGGAACACCCGTATGTGCAATATATGCACATTTCAAGGATTACTTTCAGCAATTTGTAGTATAGTGTACATCTGTTAGGATGTATACTTAAATGTAATACTTCAGATAAAATAGTTGTATAATTGTATTAATACATTGTATATCACTGATGATGGTACTAATTTTATGTCTTTTTTCTCTCACCCCTACCCTTATCTCTCTGTTTTATTTTCTATTATGTGCCATCACAATGTCTCCATGTTATCCATGTGTACCACATCACTAAGTGCTACACAACACAGCAAGGTAGGCCAGCACCAGTGGATTATCCTGCCCCCGCTCTACTGGCTCTAGCACAGATACCCAGCATGTCTGGGAGCCAAACTGGCAGCACTGCTTTTGCTGCCCCTGCACTACCTGTGCCCTCAAGTAGTACTGCCCCAGAAGCTGGTACAATGGTACCCTCCAGGAACAGTGGCAGTGGTGGGGATTTCATCACCCGCTGGGTGATGCCAAGGTTGGTGCATGGGGTCATGCATCACACTACTAGTGTATACCTATGCTGGATGGAGAGGCTGCTCTCCCTCATGGTCTGTAGGAGGAGAAAACATCAAATACTCCAGATGCCAGTGAAATAAAGGGATAGTGATGACAGTCCAGTGGGTGAGGACTCAATTCTCACTGTTTGTAAGCTTGATGAGCATGCCTGTGTTGGCCCTTCCCTCACCCCAATCATGGTGTCCCTCAACCTTTTGTTTACCTTGCCATCTCTATCTCTTGTCTTGTTTGTCTTGTTTGTTTGCATTTGTTTCCTCACCAACCCAACTTACCTGCCCCAAACATACCTATGTCCCCTACCCAGCAGTCCTCTCTTTCTGAATTAAAAGAAAATTGTCACCTGTCCCACAAAAAAAAATTATTCCATACATAACACTCCATTTTGTACAAGTGTCTTCTTGATACACTTGATTCACTCCAATTGCCTGTACAACATGATTACGTTGCTGTCACCCTTCTCTCTCAACCCGTTTTTTACTTTTAAAGAAATGGATAGCTGTGGTACTTTCCTACCTCCTTCCTGCACACTCCAGCATTGCTTTCCCTTTTTCTTCCCCATGCTGGCTCCACATTTAACAACTTTCCTATCTACCCCATTTTAACACCTGTAATCTGGTCAAAAAATAGAATCACACACAACACACATAAGTACCAGAAAAAGCAATGGATCCCTTCTTTTTTGGCCTCTTTGTTTGCGTGGAGTTTGGCATCATGCACAAATGCCAAGCAACAGTGAGTGGCCCTACAATGCTGTGGTTACTTCTGTGCAAAGTCACTAAACCCTGCTATGCTATGCCAACACACAGCAACACATGTACTATAAACAATTAATGTGATTGCATTATCACTGTATATTTAAAAGTCATAGATACACCTGGATTCGAACCCAGTATCATCTGGGCTCAAAGAGAAATCTGTCAATGCATTTACACTTGCTGACACAGAGTCAGTTAAGCAGCAGGTGTGTTTTCTACACTCAGTACTAACTCCAAGACTTTTAGCACTGCGGCTCGCATTTGTGCACTGCTTAACTAAGCACAAACAGAGAAAGAATGGAAATGTCTATCTTGCATGTACAAACATTTGATCAACCATCGCACAAATCTGCTGCTCGCTGAGCTATGGAAAACTAAATATCATGTATTAGTGCTGTTTACTGTCCAGTTCCTATTTATGACACGAAATTACATTTGTAAATATAACAAGCGTAAGCCCTATCTAACAATATGTCACATATTTACAATACAGCCATGTGTTGCCTCCCCCCAAGCACTGTAACCCCAGTGTCTCAATACTTTTTCACACATATATCAACTACATTACATAAAATAGTACCATGATGAAATTAATACCACAAGGATTTGAGCTTGGCCCTCAACTGTTAGGAAATTATTTCTCTGAAGTCCAGGCAAAAGTAGATGGCCTATGTTTTACCATGTTTGCAGATGACTGTCAACTGAGCACAGTCATATAGGGTCCCCAACAATGTTAACATATTACAGAAAGGGCTGACATAGACAAATGAGTGGTGCCAAACTCATGGACTGACCTTTAAGGCAAAAAATGCCAAATTGTCCCCTTTGACAATGAAGCACCCCTGCTAATTATGATATACATATCACCCCTGTAATCTCAAACACAGTGTTGCAAGACTTGAGAACATATATTGATAGCAATCTACACTTCAATAACTATGTGTCCATAGTGGTGAGACACACATTCCACATTGTGCACCTCATAAATAAGGGCATCATATCCAAGACTAGGCAGGTCGCAGCTCTGCTGTACTTGACCCTTATCAGACCACTAATTTAGTACAATGCTTTCTTCTGTCTGTTCCTCACAAGACACCTGCAGCAACTGGAGAAAACACAGAGGTTTGTGACAGGAGAATCCAGGACCTCCAAGACATGACATACATGGAAAGATGGAAAGACCTGTCACTGTACTTTATGTCATGTAGGCAAGGTGACCTATGGTTGGCCTATAAAGCAGTCTAAAACCCTGCCCTAATGGAAATGCTGCACATCTGGAAATAAAATGGGACAAGAACAACTTGCTCCAGGGATCTCAACCTAGCCTTTGATATAAACAGAACATACTGTGGAGAGAGATATATCTCCCAGTGATTGCCACTCTTCTGAAATAATCTCCCACTGCATGTGAAGCAGTGCTCTTCAATGACCCTATTCAAGCACAACCTTGACAACTGGATGGGTGATTGTAAATTCATCCCTGAGATGGAACCTATGTCCCTCATGGACAGGGGCAATTAGTGCTGATCACAAAATGACTCTGCTAACAGCGACCATTTAACTATGTTCAATAAGGGTACTTGTGTTTTTACATGGCTAGGCTTGTAACTTCCTATGAACCTATAAAGCTATGAACCAATGCAGACCTCCCAACATCTTCTCTCCAACATTCCCTGCTAATGTCATCCACTATAAGCTGTCTTGCACACTTGTAAAAGTCAGACTTGTGCAGTTTTTCTAGCTTAAAGTACTGAGTTTTGTAGTCTGTGTGCTTAGATAGGTAGGGGCTCTATTCTCACTGCAGTTAACTGATATGTGTGTGCATCTGTGTGCGCGCACGTGTGTGTGTGTGTGTGTGTGTGTGTGTGTGTGTGTGTGTGTGTGTGTGTGTGTGTGTGTGTGTGTGTGTGTGTGTGTATGTGCACTTGCTTGACATTACACACTTCCTTTTGCACCAGCATGTGGAACACTGTTATTGCCATATTTTCCTCGCCAGACACTGCTGATGTCATCATCTATAATGTGTTTTCTGAAACACTCCAAGTCAGACTTCAGCTGTAGTGCCTGCCTTAAATACAGAGTTCTGTAGTCTGCCTACTTAGGTAGGGGTTCTCTTCTCACTGAAGTCAACTTGTGAGTGTGTGTGTGTGTGTGTGTTTGTGTGTGTGTGTGTGTGTGTGTGTGTGTGTGTGTGTGTGTGTGTGTGTGTGTGTGTGTGTGTGTGTGTGTGTGTGTGTGTGTGCGCGCGCGCGCGCACTGTTGCTTGACATTACAGAAAGCCTTTTACATCAGCATGTTATTGCCAGATTCTCCTCACCAGACACTGCTGATGTCATTGGCTATAAAGTGTTGTCTGAGACACTCTAAGTCAGACTTGAGCTGTGGCGCTTACCTTAAATACAGAGCTCTGTAGTCTGTATACATAGTTAGGGATTCTATTCTCACTGCAGTCAACTGGAGTGTGTGTTCGAGTATGTACTTGCTTGATATTACAGAGAACCTTTTATACCAGCATGTGTGGCACCATTATTGCTATATTGTCCTCACAAGACACTGCTGATGTCATCAGCTATATCTGATTTGTGGAACTATACGCTGTCCTGCAGCCTTGTAAAAGTCATACTTGTGCCATGGCACTAGTGTAAAGTACTGATTTCTGTAGTTTGTGTACTTATGGTAAGGTCAGAGACTAGCCTGGAGGCCTGACAGAAGTCATCTCATCCTATACAATGCAGATTACAGTGACATTGATTTCTGTCTTTCCACATACATCATGGCATGGTTTGTAGGCATGATGTTTTCTTGGTGATTAACCCCTGTAGTCTCTCCAGCTACTGCATGTGTCTGGTGAGGTACATGCAAAAGAAAGCATTATACTCTATATCAGTGTTCTGATGAGGTTCAAGTACAGTGCCATAACATAATCCTGAGATCAGAATATGATGGTGTGACTTATGATTTGCACAGCATAGGCTTTCAATACCAGTGCATACACTTGGTGGTCAAAGTTCAGATTGCTATGTACATGTGTTCCCAGTGTCTGCATCACTGGGTTTCAGCATAGCATGACTATTGTCAATGCTGTAATTACCAGAAAATTCCACTTTGCACAAGGCCAAAATAAAGACACATTTTTTTTATTTATGTGTAGAACATGTGGCTTTGTCAGCAATCATTTGTCTGAGTTAACCCCTCCAGTAGAATGTTATCATCATAGGTGAACTCAATGATTTCACCTGGTATGCATGAATCAGCAAATGCAGTAAGCCAAAGGCCATATACAGTAGCCTGACCTGTCAAGAAATAGATTCCAAACAGTAAAGGACCAAGCACAGATCCCTGAGGTACACCAATTTTGAGAGTGCTAGTAGTACAGGTCGGTTCACCAACTTTCATAGTATATATTCCATCAGTGAGCCAATTAGTCACCCATCTAGTGACATAAGGTTTAATCCCCAGCTGGGAGAGTTTCTCAATGATACCCACATAAGGGATTGTTTTCAAACCCTAGGCTAGTTGAGACTAGCCAATATGCACTGCCTTATCTACATCCAGGCCTATCAAACACAATCAATGGGCTGTGACAACATCACAGATCACCTAGCATGTGACTCATCACACACACATTTCTGACATGGTTGCGTACACACTTCAGCACACTCTCCACACAGACTATGTTCATGTAGAAGGGTGTACATCGGTGTGCATTCATCTGAGTTGCGGGGGACAGCACACGATGCATGCATGTATAGACACACCCTGACTCTCCTCATCTGTGAGGTGGACCTAAAAGCACACCTGTGTGAGTTCTTAATGCTACATCATGTCTGTTACATCGGTTAGGTCATGATGTCCTCAAAGATGTCATTGAGGGCATGCATGATGATAACACTATCATCCTTTTGAACTTGACAAGCCCAAGACATTTGACACAAATCTTCAATGAGGTATTCATTCAACACTGCCAGATGAGGCCATATATACCTATATCACCAAGTGGGTAGCCCACTGTATCACATACATGGCATCTAAATATGTTGACATGTGTGAAGTGACCTATATCGCAGGTCCATTGATCCATTGATCCATTGATCAGGTGAACATCACAGATGCCATACATATCCTGTGTCCAAACAGCTCTCTGAAGGAGTACAGACTGTGAGCAATCATTGACTCCAGCTGTGATATTAGTATAATACAGACAGTATAAACATACATGAACGATTGCTGCCACAGCCATGACAAAACCTGCAATGTCTCAAAGCATTGTTATGTCAGGAAAACAAATACACACCCCAAGTATAATGTTTGTCTTTTCAGCTTTTCCCGGTTAGGGGTTGCCACAGCGGAGCTCTGGTCCACTAATGATTGGCAGTAGATTTTTATGGTGCCAAGTTGCCAGCCCGACACCCAACCTTTAACAAAGGCACGCCCATTCACGCATGTCTTTTGAACACCACTCGACCGCGTGGAGGACATGCAGACTCCACACAGAAGGCACTCCTGCCAAGAATCAAACAGGAGAACCTCTTACTGCGAGGCAACAACACTATCGCTGCACCACCACGGCTTCTGAAGGAAATAATGTCAGAATGTCAAATGTATGTCATTATTTAGTGACTGCAGTCCACAATGACTGGCAGCAAACCAGACATTTTAGGAGTAAGGGCCCAAAAAATAAAATAAATCTCTAGATATTTTTTAAATGTTATATTTTGGATGTAAAATGCATCCTCCAATACCATTTACATATAGTACAGCAACTTTGAAACATTCGGCAGAGGAACTATTTTACATCAAATATATATATAAAAATAATATAGTAAAAAAAAAAAAATAAAAAAAAAAACAACAATTTTACAGACAGGACATTCTCTAAGCACACACATAAAATTACAAACTGTGGCTCATTTAAAACACTGTAAAGTCCAAAAAATACAAAGGACTCAAAAGTCATAGAAGAAATATTTAATATAAAAAAACACCAGATAATCACTCGATACGTGTTTTCGTCTCTCAAGGAGACTTCATCAGATAGTATCTTTATTATATTAAATATTTCATCTTCTATGACTTTTGAGTCCGTCAAGTTTTTTGACTTTATAATGTAGACATCACAACCTATAATCAGACCAATAAGTATATGACCTGTATCCTGGTGAAGATGGTAAGTGGAGCATCCACCATGTGGTCACAGTGCTGACAACTCCCTTGTAGGTAATACAACTACTGAGTATGTGAAGGAAATCCACATCAGTGGCCATAATACCTCCATAGTTCACAGCCTTCATCACACCAATAACTGAGTACAATTCCCCCCTTCTTCTTGTAGCTCCCTACACATACTCCAGTGATGTGTAACTGAAGAGTACCATCTTTGTCACAGTGAGGTGCCACACATCTTATTGGTCATAACTAGGTATTCTTTTTGTGGCATAAACATTATTGTGTGATGGTGCAGAACACCCATCAAGTTGTTACACCAGATGCATGTGTGATACCTGTTGTGGTGATGCACACAGTACATACATAGCTGTTTCACAACATTTATGACATGGGTAACATTTGTAACTATGTGGATTGCGCTATATATATATATATATATATATATATATATATATATTATATATGCCATGCAGACTAGTCAATAGTCTGTACTGATCATAATGTTACTTACAGGTATAGCAGTGTCCCTCCTAACACCTCTAGCAGATGTTAATGTGCCAGGACAGTGTGCTTGATTACCCTCATAGAGTGTGGACATGTCATAATTGTTCTACAAGTGTGTTTGAGCAGAATCATCTCTGATCACTCTAAATCACATATGTTATTTCAGAGACATGGGAGTTTTCATGCTATTATTCTGATATTGTACTTGATTGCACTTGCTTCTTTTAATATTGTCCATTAGCCTTTACCTGTGCACCACTTGCTGAGACCTCTGTTGAGATTACACTCATATTCAGGCAAATCAGTTTGCATAGCTTCACAGTATGCACCCTACCCAAATTATATGTCAGATCCCTGATAGTTGTCCTCTGCATTGTTCATGTAAGGATGCTCATCTCACACAGACATCTTCCTCATTGTTATGTCACCTTGTGTGACAGTCACATAATGCACATTTTCACTGTGTAGTCCCTACTGTACCATATTGATATGTGATTGGTGTTGCTGCTACAATTGTCTTCCATTGACATGCCCTCATCTGCTGTACATTAGGTTGTTTTACCTGTCCTCTTTCCTTGTGTTCATTCCCACAGTTCATCTCTGTGTCCCTATTCAATGCACGCACTTCCCCTGAGTGTTTATTTTACCTGATATATCATGTATCCTTACAGATCATTTACACATCTTCAGTACAGAATGCCAGAAATTGGGTTTCACAGTACTCTGCATTGTATACACTGTCCTCTACGGTGTTTGGATCATATACTTAACTATCATACCTCTCAACTATCCTGATTTTCAGACAATGTCCAGCTTTTTGCCTTAAATATCTTTTGGTGTGCTCCTTATGAAATTTGTGGTTCTCTGACATATTACTGGGATGAGCTCAGGACTGATGTGACTCAATATCTGCAAACATTTCAGTTTCAGACTTCAAATCTTTCAGAAAATGTATCTTCACACAAGCCTTTTTTACTTTAGTACATTTCTAAAGAGCAAATATGTCAAATCTGGCCCTTATTTTTGGGTCATTGTCCCCCCATCATGTTGACCTCTATCCAGAGGTCTTGCACTAAGAGATTGAGAGCTATGAAAACTATTATCTGTTAAGCTCTGGTAATCATTATGACATTCTGCACAAAACTGTGGACCTTCAGTGTTCTGAATTAATCAGGATTGCTATGCATGTTCGCTGACATGGTTTCCTTGCTGGCAACACTGTTGCTGGCCATGAAACCTCACTAATTTATGTTTAAATGTGGTGCACGGCATGAATATGTAATGAGTGCTGCTGCACACTGCTCATCATTGCTCACAAATCTTGGAGTTTACTGAATCCCAGGGAAGGTCTACTTGAATTTTACAGAAAAGATTATTTTTGCTATGGTTTTGACCTATAATTTGGTGTTATTTCTGGGTAGCCAAGATTTGATAGCTATATCTTAGTGCTGCATGCTGACAGCTGTGTATTTCCTTTTACTTTCTCTGCAACTATAACAATTTGTACATCATAGCTGTGCCTTGTTCATGTATTATTATTAAAATTAACTTATTCAGCCATATGTCAAGCTTGTTTCTTAGTTGCCCTAACCTCAAGCATGATATCATTTTAATGCTGCAATGAATAAGAAAGAATCAAATTAAGCCATATTATCATGTACTGTGTATGTGCAATACCCTACTTTATTACTGAGGACTCCAGGCATACTGTATGTGCATTCATGTTTACTCTTCAGACATAACACTGTTGATTAGTGAAAGAAAATATCAGCCTGTCATGCTCAGTAAATGAACATATCCCATTAATTTTATGAGATGAACTATACACATTCATGTAAAATAAACTTTAAATACTTAAATGCAGTGCTTATTTAGATTTTAATATGCCTTTTGCAGGACTCGTTAACAATTATCTCAAGTTACACTTGCAAGGAATTCAAAATTTTTACTTTTAAACATTTTATTTCAATATTTTATTCATTGTTATGGTTTCAGTATATCTGTTTCAGCACAGTAGAAGAAAACCATTTAAAATACTATAGTACTAAGATTACCTAATGAAAAATCACTCAAATGAACTTTGAAAAAAGATTGAATTCCAAAAACACAAAAAACACCTTTTATGCAGTGAAGAAAGCCTCCCCCTGCAAGCCATATCCCCTTTAATTATATATTTAATTATATATACCAACCTTGAGATCATACAACAGCACGGTAAGAGCAAATTTTTAGACCCCATTGTATCATGATCTCACACATAAAGTAACCAGCAACCAGCAAAACAAAGAAAAAATAATATTCACTCTTTCAAATGTTTAATATTTCAGACTACAACCAATAGTAAATACCTATCTACAGTGTATGAATTCTTGTGATTGATATTTTTGAAAGAAAATGAAAATTATTATCAATAGGTATGTGCAACAATGAAGTATGAGGGGCTGTCAAAATTCACAGCAAAAATAGCAACATGCAAATCTCACAAAGATAAAGATAGATGCCAATTAACAGATATTGTTTGTTTGTTTGTTTCTTTCTTTCTTTAATTTTGCTAGCTTGCCATTTACATACAATTAAATCAGAACATTGGTATGGATTTGTGACCTGCTTGGATGTCTACTGTCAATTTTCAGCTTAAAAACAAACTTAATTAGATACGTTGAGAAAGGCATGTAGCTCAGGTTTATAAGAGTTAAGAAAAAAACACAAAAGCAGATTTTGATGGCAGATAACAACCTCTTGGCTGAGTACCTACCTTGAAAAAAAGAACAAAGGCCCTTAAAAGTAGATATATCCAGACAAAAATCTGGCCATATTATTAGCATAAAATGTTAATACCAAATAGTAGAAAACTCTTATTACTTCCATTTTGACACTGACATTGAACACTATTGAAAAAGTAATACTTTAGAGGTGCACATTTTAAAGTCAATAGGAAAAGGTGACATAGCTACAACTCTGCCTGTACATCACAACAGGTAGGCATTACCTTCGGTACAGCCCAAATGCCTTCAGTACTACTTGCAACGTATTGGCTGTGCAGTACTGACGCATGCATGATGTTAGTCAAAAAGTATTCACATAACAGAACTGTACAACATCCCTGCCCCCAACATTTTTTAGAGTAAGTGATGTATGTATGACAGAGTTTTACTTGTTGTGCTTACATTATCATGTCTGACATACAGGTGGAGGTATGGGGCTAGCCAACATTAGGTGCTCTAGGTGAGTATGCTTTGAGCTTAAACATTATTGGATTACTCCAGGGGTAGGTAATGAGATTCATTTACACTGAATGCTTGTAAATTTCATTACCTGTTCCTAGAATTGCCTTCACCCCAACATGTACAACAATGACAGAGTGCCAGGTACTCTACAAATTATTCTGCTCCATTGGTATGATGGCATAGCAGGGGTAGAGTTGTGATTTAGTACATAGGTAATGTTCCAAGATGGCACAAAATCTTTTTCCTCTCCTGATATTTATGGAATCTGGTACATAGTTTTGAATCCTAAAACCACTTCAAGAAGCTGTTAAATTCATCTATCATTCACTCTGAGAAACTTTTTTTTTGTAGCTCCCACTTGCCAGCAAAGTTATATTGCCATACTGTACCAACATTTTTTTCACACTTTTGTTTTGTAAGAAGCCCATTTGGACTGATTGGACCCTTTTAATAAACTTTAATGTTTTTTTTTCATATCCCATTCCCTTCTTTGCATTAATAATGGGACTATTAAGCTTTTCCAGTCTGCCCTTATATAGTTGATGATATAGGCTGAGCTCCATTTCTTTCAATCTTCACTGATGAGCCTGATGAATATCCCTGTAAAACCTACCAAGGTGCAGACAGCATCCTCAGCTTTTTATCACTCACCTTTAAGGAGGTATAACACTACCTTCTTTTCTATTCCTGATGCCTTTCCATGCCCATCCCTCTATACCACTGGCCCTTCTTGTTGCTTTGACATATTGCTTCCTTATTTTTAGAGAAATTGGAATTGTGATCTATATCCTTTCTCATACAGTATATGTTGTCATGGCTTGTTTCCATCTCTTTCTAGATTATTGTTTCCCCAAGTAGATTATTTTGCATACCGGAATCAAATTTAAACTATTATGCTTTAAATGTTCATCCATTTTTTGCCATAACTTCTCATTTTTCTGTAGTTTCTTTTGTATCAGACCTGTTGCATTGTATCATTTTCAACAAGCCATGTCTTCCTTTCCAGAATTTCTCAATCATTACTGATAACAAGGCATCGCAAAAAATGTTATTTACAGCTGCTTATATAAATACTTACTGTGCTTTTCAGGAGTTATCAATTGTTATAATTGCTGTCAAAACCCATGTGTCATACAAGTGAATTACACGCGTGTCTTATCAGGAAGATAATGCAACACACTTATTTAGTTATTCTTGGTTTTAATAGCATATTAATTGCATCTTTTAGCCTTAGTACTTACTGCTCCACGTTATGCATGCCTTCTGTGTAGCAGAATGTTGAAGAAACAGACACTGAATGACATGCTGAAAGTAAAATAATGCACTCATGACATATTTAGATTTATGAGCCCTTTCAGAGTGTGAAACTTTTCCAGCTTTAATAATTTATGTTATAATCAATCCTCAGCTGGACTGGAAAAAATGCAGTGTATTCTTCCAACAGCAGAAATTTCTGATGCTACAGGTTAATTAAACATGGAGTCAAAGCTGTTCTCACACTCTGACTCACTTGTTTGTTTACAATGCATCAGATGTGGCCAGCCTTCTTCTGGCCATGAATCTAAACTGTAGATGCATCTCAGGAAAAAGTAAGTAAAGCAGAGAAACAGCATGCTGCTGTAAGGGCAGAACTGTAACTTCCATGGTGTGAACATTTATCTTAACCTAAAGGGGCACACTCACAATTTCTGAGGTTTATACCCAAAGCCAGTCATTATTAAAATGCTTGTTTTAAGTCTCCTTCTGACATGTGTGTTTTATATACACAGTTCCTTGATAGTCCAGTGAAATTCTATGCATATTCAGAAAAGATCCTCTGCCATTTAAGAGGATGCAGTTTTTTGAACCAGTGCACTTAAGTACATTATACTTTTGCAGTTACAAAGAAGACCGATACTTTAATCAAGCTGTCTTTGGCCAACATAAAATTGTTTGACTGGTCAGTTGTGTATATTCGGAAAGAAATTAAATGTCTTTGCTTTGATGTGTTACCAGATGCGACTAAGTACTGTAAGGAGTTTGTTTCTCAGTATCAGGCACATAATTGTACCCAGACTTTAAGTCTGCAGCAAACATAAAAGGAGTCAGGACGACCACTTCAGCTGGTGGTCTGGAGGTATTTACCTTAGTACTGCATGGTCATGGTGGAATTTAATAGGCAATATTGCAGGATGATGTCTGTATTTATTTAATTAATTTACTTATTTATTTGTCTTTGCTTACCAGAAAACTCCAACAGGTCAAGATGCATTTTCAGTGAAAGCCCAAGGAGAAAAGTTCCAGTTAATGGCATTTACAGCTACAAGTTCTGTGTATATGATAAGAACTAATTTTACAACTAGTAAAACTTGTAATATACTAAAGTAACAATGCTAGAAGTACATTACAGTAAAGAAAAACTATCTTTCACAGCCATTCATCTCAGTTTACATTTGTACAAAGTATGTTGTATTATAGATAAATGTATTCTCCAAAAGAACGCCTTTACAGAGAATGTCGCAATCTTATTCATTTTGATCAAGACAAATGTAATTCTATATTGTCCAACATTAATTGGACCTTATTATATAACCTCTCCCTCAATGACACTGTAACAACTTTCCATTAGTTATTTCTTGATGTACTGAGCTCCATGGCACCTTCCAGAAAAATCTGAGTAAAATTCAACTTTGCCCACTGGCTTACTAAGCAAACCTCCTCTATTATGCATCAGAGAGTCAGTGCTTGGAAAGGCTGGGCCAAAAATAAAACACCTCTCTTACTTCAAGGTTACAAAGAACTTAACAAACATGTCTAAAAAACTAGTCAACAAAGATAAAAAAAGAAAACTTTCTTTGCTACGAACAAATGTAGCCCACACAACCCCCTCCCAAAATTCTGTTCCACCATAAATAAAATCCTCTACCCAGGTAACCCTCCTACCCCCAACCTCTTCCCACTTAATACTACATCACAGACTTCTGCTCTCTTAAACAATCACTTCATAGAAACAATCCAAAATCGTACTCAGAATAGTACCACTGCTACTACTCTTCCTTTATCTCCCAGTCTTACTTCCTCCAATACCTTCTCCTTCCAGCCAGTTCACACCACCTTCATCAAATTCCTCCTAAATAAACTCAAGCCTTGCTCCCCGTCTGTTGACAAACTACCTTCCCATTTTCTTAATATCACTGTTAAATCTATTGACTACCCTGTCTCTATTCTTATAAATCGATGTATTACCAAAGCTCTTGTCACTGATATATGGGAATCCTTTTACACAATCCCTCTCCACAAAGTGGGAAACTCTACTGACCCATCCAACTATCTGCCTATTGTTATCCTATTCCCCTTATCCAAAATTCTAGAAAAGTGTGTCCATACTCAGCTACTTAAATGGGTTACCTTCGTTTTGTCACACATGGTATGTGCGATCGTCCTGTTGTGCGACCCGTATTACTGAAATACAGAGAACTTCGAAGGATCAAATGTCAAAAATGGTTTGCTGGAAAGCCATTTCCAACATTTGATCCATGTGTTTGAATGGCAAAAAACATTTGCTTATTTGCCATTCAAACACATGGTGATTCAGCATTGTCGTTTTTTGCAGCCGTACTTTCGGCGTTATGCATGTCGGACACATGGCGTACGACAATTCAAAGGTAAATCACTTAAACACCAGCTTGATAATAACTTTAGACCCCACGACAGCACATCCACTGCACCACTCTCATTCACCCAAACAGTAGCAGAAGCCCGTGATAACAACCTGCTTGTTTCCTGTTTATTCCTTGATCTCTCCAAGGCCTTTGACACAGTCTCTCACTCTAAACTGATAACTAAACTCTTTGAAGTACATCTCTCTCTACCCCCTCTATAAACCGGTTCTCTAGCTACGTATGCAACAGACAACAATCTATACATTTGCAAACTATCTCCTCCCCTTTCTTCCTGTCAACACTGGAGTTCCCCAAGGTTTTATTTTGGGCCCCCTCCTGTTTAATATTTTCACTAACAAACTACATTCTGCTACTAACCTCTCTACACTTTTGCAATATACAGATGACTCCACTCTTATCGCCACCATCCATAGCATTCCTGAACTCCTAGCTCTCACCCAAGACACTTCCTCTTCTACCGAAACCTGATTCTCAGATAATCAACTCACACTAAATCCTAAAAAAACTAAACTGCTGCTTTTCTTTCCTAAAACACTGGCACAACATAAACCCTCATTCTCCATCACCTCCCTTAACAATACCATCATCAAACCCGAACCCCATACTAAATTACTTGGTGTCACTATTGATGATGAGCTAAAAATTCAACATACATATCCATCGATGTATTAACAAAACAAACACAGAAACTTGGTCTCCTCTACAGTAATCAAAAATTTCTTACACCCTCCACTAAAACCCCCCTTCCCCTGTCTCTCCTTTTACCCTGTCTTCTGTATGCAGCTCCTGTCCATACTATCCTTCAATCATCGCCTCTTTCCAAACTATAGCAAACATATAATAAACAAGCCAGATTTGCCTCCAGTCTCCCTTTTAAATCCCACCACTGCCTCGCTCTCAATTCACTACAATGGCCTGAATTCTCTAAACAACTTCTTCTTCCACAATTACATATTACACATTCCATCCTGCATAACCCCATTTCCTGCCCCTTAGTCTCTAATATTATGTCTCAGTATAACCCCAGACGTCAACTTCGTACAAATGAGAAACACCTTCTGGACACCTACAAATCTTCTAAAAATATTGGAAAGTCCCTGTACAAATACTCTGCAACTCACATCCCCCAGAAGTACCAATTCAAACTAGAACTTAAACAATACCTACAAAAGACCTGGTCCTGTCCTTGTCAAGCTCCAATATGAAATCTGATACTTTTCATCCAACTCCAATTCTTATTCTAATTATTTGATTTCTAATGACACAAATAAAGTATACCTATAATTTTGTTCTCAAATTATTTTTTTGCATATGGTTTATTTTGCTGCAATTTTGTTTGCACTACTATAACAATTTCATAGCTGCATGTAATAGAGGATTTCATCTTATGTATTAGTTGTTGTAAACAGATCTATTGTAATTTTGTTCATTCTTGTATAATTATAACTATGTTTGGAGCTTTTCTCCTCGGGTCTCCACTAAAAATGGGGTCCTGGCTCAGTTGGACCAACCCGGTTAACAAATGGCAATAAATAGATAAATAAGTAATAATAAATAGATGTATGTTCATCTGTATGGCAATCAACAGAGGGGCTGTCCATCATGTCAGGACTGGGGTTAGAGAAATTTGTCAAATACATGTAAAGTGACATATGGAGTTTGATGTAAGCGACATAGGCTAAGGGGGTTCGTGAGAAGAGAAATATATCATATTATGTAAGAGTTAAAGAAGAATATGAGGTATAGTAAAAGCAAAATTGGGAAAAGGGTTAGTGTGGAAAGTACAATAACATTTTGCATAGGAGTTATATTCACTAAAGAGGATTACTTCTAGGTATAGTGCTGATAAGGGATAGCTATTATAATATAATACAGAGTTATTAATGGTGAAGTACGTGAAACGAGGGATTATTAAATATAGTAGATGAGTGCATGTTTAGACTGAAAAGTTAATGAGAAGAAATGGTAGGGGTAATTCAGCAAAGGAAACGGACATAGAGGATACATAGGCAGTGCAATAAAAACTAGAGGAAAGCCTGTTTTTATTTCTCAGCTTTCTGTGAGGTAACTTAAGAGATGTGTCAGTCACTGACTCAGCCTATGGGTGTTAGAGTCTTAAGGTTTGGTGCTAACATAGAAGAGTTTATATTAGTTCAGCTGAGTAAGGATCCTCACAAATGACTGCTCAGTGTAATGACCTCAGTGCACATTCTCATCAAGTCTTGCATTGAGTCTGATAGCTCTGATCAATAGTTTGTTGACATCTCCGGCTGTTATAGGCATTCTGCATCTACAGGTCACTCTTTTTTGTATGGCTTTAGGTAGTAAGCCATAATCTGCTTCCTTGTACTCTCTGTTTGATACCTGCACCCTTTATAGCAGGAACATTTACCTAGATCTCCAAATAGGTATCCCAGCTCATCCCTTCTGTCAGGTCCATGACCATAACACCTGGCTGTACCCACTGAATTCTGGTGGTCTGAACTCTGCCGACATAGTAAAGCAGACTTCATCTTACAGCACAGGTTCTTTTCAGAAAGGCTTTACCTGTAGTTTCTAGTTTAACTTATCCATCTGCTTATATGTTGAGCATCTTAATTGTGGTCAGTCTTTCATCTGATAAACATAGCAGCATGCCATACATGGATTCTGTCTCCCCTTAACTTTACAAATAACCTGCTTTTTTGTGTGGGTAAAAATTGAGGGAACCTTCCAAGTACCAGAGAAGCCTATCCTCCCCCTTCAAAAGAAGAAGTAGTTCCTGATTGGCCACTCTATTACTCCCTCATCCTTATAAATCAGTCTGTTAATTCATACCAGTAACACAGGCCCATAAAACACAGTAATTAAATTAGTTAACACTCCCTTGCTATTCATGCAGATAAACAGTAATATTGGGTGCTAGGAGATGTGTCATTTTGACTAGTAGTACTGGAATATTTGTGTCAGGAAGTAACAAAGGAATAAAAAAGACCAGGAATAGGTTGTGTAAGTTATAATTATGTCCACAGCTGTTCTGAGTAGCTTATACTGAAGGCCATTCTAGATCTGTATCTATACCATCATCAGCCTCAGATCTATTGTCATGTCTTTGTTTTGCATATTAAAAGCTATTTCAAGTTTAGCATTTTATTTTCCGTGCTCCTGTTTGAAGATTGTTTCAGCTATCTCCCTCTCTTTAAATGATTTTTATGTTTATTTGAACATATTTACTCCGTCACTATCATATAGTCAGTTTGAAAGTTCAGAGGACTTTTGTTTCATTAAGGCTCTCCAAGAGGCATTGCATTTATCTCTTGCACCATTTAAAGTGTATACCAAAGTCTTTTACTCAGTCCTACTTGTTGATACTGTTCCGGTTTGAAATCATGTCTAGTTCTGCTATCGTAAACATTTTATGATCATGGTATGCTTATTAGTAACATGACATCCATCATGTATTTGACCAAAATAAAAAAGCTATGAAACTGACACCAAATTCCATTTACGACACTGTTTCCCCATTGTTTATTCTGCATGATTATTAGTTTTTCCAAGATATGTATTTACAATACAATCTAATCAGTGAAAGATTGTGAGAGGACTCTATGTAGAATGTCAGATACAGTGGTAAAACCAAAGCATAGTGTTTGACTATGGTGCTTTTGTTAACTAACCCTTTTACTAATCAATGGAAAAACAATTAGTCACACTTGGTAAGCATAAATTAGTTTCATAAATCCATGCTTCTTTACTTCCAGCAGTATGATATTTTCTTAGTTTTTGACCTTTTAATTTTTATTTAGATTGTAACAAATAATGAAGGGAAAGGGTGAGGGAAGGATAACAAGGGAATGTAAGGGGAAAAAGCATCAGTCAGGCAACATACAGTTTGTAAATAACTTGTACCACTGTGTTTAATATTTATTTCCATGCATTGAGACTGTATATATACTGTATATTGTGCTTTTTCTTGTATGTACTATTAATGTTATGTGGAGCTTTTCTCCACAGGCCTCTACTGAAAATGGGCTCACCTAGGCCCAGTAGACTTTCCTAATTAACAAATGAAATAACTAACTAACTAAATAAATGAATAATATAAATAGAAGTCAGTGATCCCTCTAAGTACACACAGTTTGATGGGTGAATTTACAAAACCAAACAAACTTTGTTACATTCAATACTGTGCTATCTTCTCTCACAACAAACGAGGAAACACAGTATTAAGCGACTGCCAGAACTTTAATTAAACATAGAAATGCAGGAATTGAACATAAATGTACGTTGTACATAAAACATTGAGTTGAGCGCTTTCACCTAATCCATCATAGGCTTCTTCAGAACTCAATCAAACTTTTAATACACCATTATAAATAAACTTTTTGGCGCCAATTTTACAAAATGAGCTCAGATTTAAAGTGCCACTGTCATTGAAATTAGTTTTGAATAAAATACATAACTAATTCATACAACTTTATCTTCATAATATATTACTTAATTCTGCAATTGTAAACATAAGAAAATGTTATATATTACCTAAAATTAAAACTTATAATTGCCCTTACTTATAAAACGTGTTAAGGTGCATTCTACTAATAATCACAGTCAAAATCTCTATGCACTTTCAGCCTAATATTAATACTGACTGATTCTGATGTACTAATGTAACAACTTGAGTAGTATAAAGATGAATGTTAAAATTAATTTAGTATGTCAAAATTGAAAATAAAAAGAAAAAACACTAAATGTTAAAACAAAAATATATAAATATATACTAATCATTATAAATGCAACAATTCAGTGCTCAACAATGTTAAAAACTATTTGGACTCTATTTTAACTCTATTTAAATGTCTCTATACAGGACCCATAATATATTAAATTAAGTTCATAATTAACCTATGTTAACTGTACAAAGGAAGTGTGCTAACATATATATATGCTATGTATATAAAAAAATTTTTCATACTGTTTTGCTTGATATTATTTCTACTGATTAAAATTTTGTTACAACATGTAATGAGTGTACTTAAATCATGTTGTGTTTTGAAATTTGTTTAAAAAGATATATATATTGATGTAAAAAATATATATATATTGATATAAAAAATATATTGGTATAAAACATGTTAATATAAAAACTATTGAATGTTAAAAACTATTGTGTATAAAAAACTATTGTGTATAAAAACTGTTGATGGGTTATGATTTCATTAGAATATAATACCGATGTTAGTGTATGTTGACATTAATCTAATGCCTTAACCCAATAAGGGTTTAATAGCAATAGTGTCGTTTAATCCTGGAATTGTAGCAGCGTCTGTGTATAATTGCCACCAAACTTCTCTATAACTTAGTCGTCCTTTTATATTGCCCCCCTTCAAATCACAAGTGATATGTTCTATAATAGCGAATTTGAAATTGTGTAAGTCTCCTTCACTCTCAATGTGTCTATACAATGCGTTGTTACAATCTTTTTTCCGAATGCAATATAAGTGGTCATATATTCTTTTTTTAAAATTAATTAATTAATTAATTAATTAATGGAACTAACATTCAATTACACAAATGATAGTGAAGTGGTTTCAGATAAGAACAATTGTGAACACAATTATAAAACAAATGAACTAAGGGACTTCAAAATTTACAATTATACTAATTTTGAGGTGGAAGATGTTCATTACAAACTACTATCCAAGGGTATGAAATTTATTCCTACCCCGAAATTTGGGTTAGTTGATCATCTGATAGAAACCAAAATGTTTACCCGCAAATTAAATTTATCTATCATGTTTCAGAACAAAAAGAAAAGTAAACCCAGTGCAGAGGGGGATAGTTATTTATTAAAACCCAAAAGTACTTTTGTTCCATACACGAACACTGTAGTAGAACTATTTGAAAAACAAGTACAAAGAGATATTTATAAGCTAAAGAACATTTCCAAGAACATTAAAGTGAGAGACAATTTGTCTATAGAAGAGAGAAAGGAGTTACAGAATTTGAAGGAGAACAAAAGTATACGCATTATGAAGCCTGACAAGGGGGGTGGGATAGTTATATATGATCAATTGGAATATCTATCCAAAATTCATGCCATTTTGACAGAAACAGGCAACTATACTACAATTTCTTTGAATGAAATAAATATTGCCTATCAGAGGATCAGTTCATATTTGGAAGAGTTCTGGATAGACAATAGAATTAACAATGATATATACAACTTTTTAAAGGTGTCATATCCAATTACTGCGACCTTGGTAGGAATACCCAAAATACACAAAGATCAAGGCAACCCCCCATTCAGACCCATCGTTTCAGGCACTAAATCAAAAACATTTCCACTAGGCAAACTAGTAGATGTATGGTTAAAAGATATTTACAATAATATACCCCATTTACTGAAAGATTCCTGGGACTTTTTAAGAAAATACCCTATAGACAACCTCACAAGTGATCCAGTTTATGTGACTATAGACGTCATTGATTTGTTTTCATGTATACCTAGCGAAGAAGGTTTACAAATGTTTTGTGCAAGCATTAGAAAATACACTGATTTTGACTGGGATAAAATCTGTCTCATTATGGACTGCATGTCCTTAGTTTTGGAAAATAATTTTATATCGTTTGAGGGAGAGTATTACAAACAAAGCAAGGGAGTAGCTATGGGGTCGGCAAGTGCTCCGATTTATGCAAACCTTGTTATGTTATATTGGGAAGAGGAAATTTTATTTAAGAGCAAACATTTTTCCCTAATTTCCCATTACACAAGATTTTTGGACGACATTTATATCTTGTGGAAAGGAAATAGAGAAGAACTAAATGACTTCTTCACTTTTATCAACAACAGTAGTGATTTTTTGAAATTTACCCATGAATTTAACCAAGAAGGTTTGCCATACCTAGACACAATTGTTTCAAGAGATGTAAAGGGATTCAAATCAAAAATACATAGGAAGAGTACCTTCTCAAACGATTATTTACAATATGACAGCAATCACCCTAAAAAGATGTTGAGAAATATTTTTAAGGGGCAACTAATTAGAGCAGCCAGAATGACATCCAGACAAGAGGACATGATATCCGAGTTTGAGTACATCACTAGACTATTTATGGATAGGAAGTACAGCAAAATCATGTTACAGGATGTTAGACAATACGTGACATCTCAAAGGGAGACTAAATATTTTCCAATTTTAGGAAGAACATTGCAAGCAACTTACGAGACAGCAGACAAACAAACAGAAGGATACAAAATGGCATATATATTACCATTTACACCTTATGCCAGTATGGTTAAAGAAATTTTGTACAAACATTGGACCATTTTCACAACCAATCCAGAAATTTCAAGAATAGTAGGAGAAAGACCAGTGTTTGTTCACAGAATGTCATACAATTTGAAAAGAATTCTTGAAAGTGGGTACACTTCACACACCAAAGGTTGTAACGTTGATGGTAAAAAAGGAACAAACACTTGCAATGCAATAGAAAAATACACTAGTAAATGTGGCAATTGCAATCAGTGTAGACATATTATGAGTCACACTAAAATCACTTTAGACAACATCAACAAGACAACAATCAGGTGTGAGAAGGGGAATTGCAACACTACGTATGTGGTCTATATTGCTAGATGTGAAATGTGCCCTGCATATTACATTGGGAAGACAGAGAGGGCTTTTAAAAAAAGAATATATGACCACTTATATTGCATTCGGAAAAAAGATTGTAACAACGCATTGTATAGACACATTGAGAGTGAAGGAGACTTACACAATTTCAAATTCGCTATTATAGAACATATCACTTGTGATTTGAAGGGGGGCAATATAAAAGGACGACTAAGTTATAGAGAAGTTTGGTGGCAATTATACACAGACGCTGCTACAATTCCAGGATTAAACGACACTATTGCTATTAAACCCTTATTGGGTTAAGGCATTAGATTAATGTCAACATACACTAACATCGGTATTATATTCTAATGAAATCATAACCCATCAACAGTTTTTATACATAATAGTTTTTTATACACAATAGTTTTTAACATTCAATAGTTTTTATATTAACATGTTTTATACCAATATATTTTTTATATCAATATATATATATTTTTTACATCAATATATATATCTTTTTAAACAAATTTCAATACACAACATGATTTAAGTACACTCATTACATGTTGTAACAAAATTTTAATCAGTAGAAATAATATCAAGCAAAACAGTATGAAAAATTTTTTTATATACATAGCATATATATATGTTAGCACACTTCCTTTGTACAGTTAACATAGGTTAATTATGAACTTAATTTAATATATTATGGGTCCTGTATAGAGACATTTAAATAGAGTTAAAATAGAGTCCAAATAGTTTTTAACATTGTTGAGCACTGAATTGTTGCATTTATAATGATTAGTATATATTTATATATTTTTGTTTTTAACATTTAGTGTTTTTTTTCTTTTTATTTTCAATTTTGACATACTAAATTAATTTTAACATTCATCTTTATACTACTCAAGTTGTTACATTAGTACATCAGAATCAGTCAGTATTAATATTAGGCTGAAAGTGCATAGAGATTTTGACTGTGATTATTAGTAGAATGCACCTTAACACGTTTTATAAGTAAGGGCAATTATAAGTTTTAATTTTAGGTAATATATAACATTTTCTTATGTTTACAATTGCAGAATTAAGTAATATATTATGAAGATAAAGTTGTATGAATTAGTTATGTATTTTATTCAAAACTAATTTCAATGACAGTGGCACTTTAAATCTGAGCTCATTTTGTAAAATTGGCGCCAAAAAGTTTATTTATAATGGTGTATTAAAAGTTTGATTGAGTTCTGAAGAAGCCTATGATGGATTAGGTGAAAGCGCTTAACTCAATGTTTTATGTACAACGTATATTTATGTTTACTTCCTGCACTTCTATGTTTAATTAAAGTTCTGGCAGTCGCATAATACTGTGTTTCCTCGTTTGTTGTGAGAGAAGATAGCACAGTATTGCTGGTATTTTGGTGGTTTCCCTCGCAACGTATCAGTTCAAACTTTGTTACATTACTATAATGCATCATTATACAAACTTTCACTGAATATTTTGTTAAGAGAAAATGTTAGAATGTTGCTTAAGTAAACATCTGGGAGAAAAGTATCATATATATATATATATATATATATATATATATATATATATATATATATATATATTGTTGAAATAAAACATTTAATTCAAATTAAATTCTAAGCTGGTCTATGACCATACAAGAAACAACTGGCTAGATTTTAACATTTTAATCAGGGTATTTGTCATCATTATTTAATATTTGTCCAACAGATGGCCACATTATCCACATATTTAAAATCAGATATATCTATGCCTCATCTTTTAAGAGGCCACTTCCTATAGACAAGAGTTTATCATCCAGTTTTCAAAAGCAGGCTGAGTGAGATGTGGTAATAATATTTCTTGCTATGGTCAACAGACTCCATGGGAATGAATTCTGGTTTTCAGAGACACACAAGGAAATAAAAGTATTGAAGAACATTAGCTGTGTGGATAAAGTGGAAGACATCATTCCATAAAGCACTCATAGGTTCATAAGTTCATAGGATGATACTAGACTATTGGCCTGGAGGCCATTAGAAGCCTGGCCAAGAACTTTTCCCATGCTCCCAGAAAGTCAGCACCTGTTTCCCCGTCCAGCAGGAACACAGGTGGGATTCTGGGTCTATATTATTTGAACAAAGTTTTATAACTTCGAATACCATGTGGGCGACAGCATATGGTCGAAGTTATAAAACTTCAAATAGTGAAAAAAAAAAAAAAGAAAAGAAAAGAAAAGACTAAACCCTAAACTAAGGGTTGTAAGATGGGGGCAAGCCCCCCCTGCAACCGCCACATGGGGGGCTGTGCCCCCACACCCCCCGCTCTTTAAATATAACAACTCCAGTACCACACTTGGTGACTTTTTTTTCCCACAATTTGAAGTTTTATAACTTCAACCATATGGTGTCACCCATATGGTATATGATGTTATAAAACTTCGTTCAAATAATATAGACCCGGGATCCCAGGGGTGGATTTTTTGTTTCCCATCCAGTTGTCCAGGTTTCTCTTAAACAGGGCTAGTGAGGTACTCTGCTTGCACTGGTGAGGGAGTCTATTCCACAGATCTGGGAGTCCTTGGGACACAAATCTATCCCACCAACCACTTCTATTAACGTAAAAGACCAGGTTGAGGCCTTGCATGTGGGTTGTGTGAGTAGAGCTTGACTTATAGATATGCAGCAACTCCATCAAGGCTGGGTCTGAGATGGCCTTGTATGCCAGACACAGGTCACCTCTGAGCAGTCTGTACAAGACTGATTAGAGGGACAGGGCTTTTAGCCTATCTGTATAGGACAGGTATTTGATACCCTGGTTCACAGAACACTTTATTTATGTATTTGTGTATCTATATATGTATGTATGTATTTATTTATCTAGCCTTTGTGGGTAGTAGCCTCATTTCAGGGAAGACCAAAAGTGGAATTTATACTGCTGGGAGAAATTTGGCCAGGACACCAGCAACTTCCCCTACTTGTCATTGTTGCCAGTGGGACCCATTCTGCATGAATGCTTCCTGTTTCTATTCCAGACACAGAGATGGACTGGAGAAACAGAGAGGTAGATGGAATTATTAGGAGATAATGGAGTGGTCAGAGAAATTGAGGACAGAGTTAATATCAAGACCAGAGAATGCACGCAGGATTCTGAGGAGATATTATATAGAAATTTGTTTGATGGAGATGAGTTGGCACACGATGGAAATATAATTGTTGGATGATTTACTTAAATAAATAGTGCTGCAAAGTGATCCATAAAATGAAGGTGATATTTCCTGGGGGGACATTATGGAGAAAATAAAAAAGGAGGATCCAGAGACAATCCTGAAGTACAGTGCTGATATAGAATAGAAAACATAGGCAGAGAAAGTAAAAGATGGCAAAATACGAGTAGCAAAAAAGGAAAAAAGACAGCAGAAATTGAAAAATAAATGTACATGGTAAGAAATCAAAGTAAAGAAGACAAAGACATAGACAGGTATGAAGTATGGGGCAACTGAATAGCTCCTTAGCCTCCTTTGGGTGTAAAAGCACATGAGGTAACAGCATTTATTCTTATTAACAAAGAGACATTTCGAGTCATTATATTTTAGACATTTTTCCAATGGAAAATGTTCTTAGAGACTACAGTATGAGAAAAAAAAGATTGCAACCCATGGAATCTTTAAAGGAGAATCATATCTACACCCTGAAAAGAAAACATGTTTATTTCATCATGTCTTGATGTTTCCTGCTTCCTATATTGTAATGCAACTTTTGGACTCTATATACTTTTTTTTTATATTTTTAAATGTAATTCCAGAATTATTTAATATACCTGTAGGTATCCCACAATGCAGGATTTGCCTTTAAAATACACACCATTGACCCTAAGCTCCTGTCAACGTGTTTTCATATATATACCTCACTTTCTTTTAGTCAGTCAGGTTTGATTACCATTTCTTGCTTTTCAATGACTACTTAAGAGGCAAACAAATTTGTCTCTTGCAACTGCAGGATTTATCCATATTGTCTGCAGTAATTTTCTTAAACCAGTAAATCATTGTTAATACATCTTCTCCAATTTATTTTTCACATATTGTAATAAGTAAGTATGCAGCCCTCCTTCACGGTTTTGTTTCTAATTCTAGTACTTCAGTTTTTTATTTCTATTTATAAATCCATCCCACATATTGCTATTTATTGTGTTTATGTAAATATGTTTATTCCCTTCACTTTTTTTATTCCAATATACCATCATTGGTGTTTCTTAAAGCTCCCATGTCATTTATTACAATGAAAGTAAAGTTGTTTATTAAAAAGACATTCGGGTTCCTATCCTTGCATCTGAAGAATAATACAACAATAATATAACAAATGTCAGAAAAGATTAAAAAATAATGATCTGGATTATATGGGGAGGCTGTTATGATGAGGTACGTGTGGAGACACTGTGGAATGTGTATGGGAGAGGAGCAGTGGGAAGCATGAGGTTAGGTGTCATGGAACCCCGCAATGTGGAGGCACTGTGGGATGTGTATTGGAGAGGAGCAGTGAAGCATGCAGTTAGGTGTCATGGAACCCTTTGCCTAAAAACTGAAGTGACTGGAATCAGAACAAAACTGTGAAGAGGGGGGTTACATACTGAGTTATAATGTGTGAAAAATAAATCCGAGAAGATGCATCAACAATGACTTACTGGTTTAATAAAATTACTGTTGACAATTTTGATAAATCCCCCATTTGCAAGAGAGAAATTACAAGAAGCAAACACAGACAACACTACAATAAGTGGTAAATGGCCCAAGACTGTACATCTCAAATATCTCTGATTTTGCAAAATGCTTATGATTTTTTTTTATCTTACTTTTGATATGCCCCTCATAACTTCTCAGGTAATAATGGTGATTACTGTTAGGTCAATAATGTGATAATTTACATTTGCATTACTATTGTTTAGAAAATGCATGTTGATGCAAAAAGTCTTATTTTAAGTGCATCACAGAGCTACATAAAAATAAAATGTTTTATTTGTACAGCCTTTGTGACACAATTATTTAATTACTTTGCTGTCTTGGGAATTCTTGAAAAATGAAGTTGTAAGGTTTGCCAAACAATGTTGTACCAATTAGTAGGCAGTAAGGTTAAAATGTGAGGATGGAAAGAGGCTATGGTGCAGAAAAAATAACTGTCTGACTGTAAGTATATGAATACTACAAGGCAACAACACAGGAACTTTGTCTCCTGCTGTGAGCTATCAATCACATCAGCAAGCAGCTTAAATTACTTTTGCCACTTTGTCAGATATGAAGAGGGGTGTTTGGGGGGGTGAATTTAAAGACTACAAGTCAAGTGTAACAAAATAATGAAAGCTGGCTACTTTAGAAAGAAAAAGAAGTAACAGGCACTGAGAATTCTGTTCTATGTCATTATCCCTGTTTGTCTTTTAAATAGTCATTAAAAAGCAAAAAATGGTAATTAAACCTATTGACTAAAAGAAAGCAGGGTATATTTGAAAAATACCTGTAAAGTCTATGCATTGACAGGAGCTTAGGGGCTATGATGTAATATTTTAAATCCAAACTCATGCATTGTCGGATACCTAGAGGTAGACTAAAAAAAATCAAGATATCAGACCCCATGTCGGCAGACTCTGGAATTACATTTAAAAATATAGAAAAAAGTATCTAGAGTCCAAAAGTGGTGTTAAAATATAGGAAATAGCAAGACGTGATGAAATAAACACTTTTTGTTTTCAATCTGTGGGTGCAGCTCTCCTTTAAGTGATAAACCCTCAAAAGGTTTGGGCAGGTATAAATAAACTGTTGCATCCCGGACATACCACCACTCCAACCCCTACAGCCTCTATTGATAAACTACCGGAGGATGTTGCAAATACCTTTAATAGTTTCTTCACTGAGACTATTCAGTCCCTCACTAGTCAGCTACCTCCAAGCCGTCCCAGCTCAAATATCACCACTCCCAGTACCCAGCTCTCCTTTAGCTTTCAACCAGTTGCTACATCGTTCATTCGAAGTCTAATCAAAAAACTAAAACCAACTACCCTATCTGCTGACCTTTGCCCTGCTGAGTATCTGCAAAAAGCTGCAGATACCATAGCATACTCCATCTCCATTCTAATCAATCGAACCATACCAGAAGCTTCCATCCCCACCATCTGGAAAATATCCCATGTAATACCACTCCATAAAGGAGGCAGCTCCAATGAACTGTCAAATTTCTGACCTATAGCTATACTGTCACCACTGGCTAAAATTATGGAAAAATGCATCCATAGTCAACATCTACATTATCTGATTCAGAACAATCTACTGGCCAGCTCTCAGCATGGATTCAGGTCACATCATAGTACCACCACAGCCCTCCTTGCCTTCTCTGATGTCATAAACAATAACCATAATAATAACAAATTATCCTCTGTCCTCTTTTTGGATCTCTCCAAAGCTTTCAATATGGTTGATCACCAACTACTAATTCACACACTAAAGACTATGTGCTTAGATAGTCAAGCTCTGCAGTGGTTTCAATTATATTTGCTCAGTAGACAACAAGCCATCCTATGTCAAAACAAACTTTCTAACCTCTTAACCAACACCTTGGGAGTTCTCCAGGGTTCTATACTAAGACCTCTCTTGTTTTCCATATTTATCAGTGACCTCTAGACTGTCATCCCAGATGCAAAATGCATCCAATATGCAGATGACTCCACTTTGATTTGCTCTGCTACCTCCCAGTCTGATCTACAAACATTATCCCAGAACACTTTTAATACAGTTGAAAATCGGCTAACTGATCATCACCTGATCTTAAATCCAAATAAAGCAAAGCTGCTACTGTTTTCCCCTACTCGCAGGTCCTCTGTATCATCCTTCTCTATAAAATCTAACACGGGTACCATAATCTCCCCAGACACCTACACAAAAGCTTCTAGGTGTTATTATAGACAATAATCTCAAATTCAATATGCATGTCAATCTAACTATCAAAACCATCAATAAAAAACTTGGCTCACTCAATAAGATCAAACCTTTCCTAACTCCACCTGCTAAAATTGCCGTTGCACATTCTCATCTTCTTTCAACTCTTCTTTATGCTTCCCCATTATTCACCAACTTAAGCAAAACTGACCTTAACAAACTCTCTAGCTGTTATATTCACATTGCCCGATTCACCATCAGCATGCCATACAAGACACACCACTGTAAAAAGCTAAACTATCTAGGATGATTAGAATTGCCACGCCTATTTCAGCATAATCAGCTTTTAGTGGCACATAAAGTACTTAACTGGTCAGATAGCACACCTGCACTTAAAAAAATAATCAATCCCTACAGCAACCTCAGACCACTTCGCTCCTCTAACAGACTGCTAATACAAACTGTCAAAATCAATAATTCAGCCGGTGACTCTCTGTTTGCCAACTATATTGGTAAAACCTGGAACTCAGTGCCTGCTGATATTACTCTAGAACCCATCCTAAGTCAATTCAAGAAAAGTCTCAAACACTGTTTTAAATCGCACTGGCTATGTCCTTGTTCCAAGCCATATTAGTCCTCTTTCTGTGTTGGTGTTCTAATTCATTCATAACTTAACTGTGTGGCATTTTTAGGTCTTTTAAGCTGGTGTAATTTAAATCCTTGTGTGATTGTATTACATGTATAGCTGAACAGAACCTCCAAATTTTGTTTATCAAGGTTTATGTTATATTATTGTTTTTATTTTGGAGCTTTTCTCCCCAGGCCTCCGCTGAAAATGGACATGTATCCGATCGGACTATCCCAATCAACAATTGTAAAGTAAAAATAAAAGCATTTAATTTAACAGGGAAACAAAAAAGAAAATGCATCTGCAATTGCAAACAGAGGTGGAAAGAGAGACTTTAAAAGGGCACTTGAATACTTTATGTAAAAAAGTACTACACATTGCAAAAGTTCGTGATAAAAGGGGTTCCAAGACTAGTGGGTGGGAATTGTAATATTGTGTTAAATTGGAAAGAGAAAAAAATTATACATATACCAATGATGATAAATGTGGAAGGGAATAGAGGTGTTGTAAAATGCTGAGGACAACCCAAAACATGTTTTTTTTTTTTTTTTTTTTTGTAGAAAAGAAGGACATTTGATAAGCAACTGTGGTAAACTAAATGGTATGTTTGTGGGGGGGATGGGACATGATGCAAAAATGTGAAGTGAAGTGTTATAAATTTAACCAAACTGGACATTTATGGATGATTTGCAAAAATAAAAATAAGACTAATGAAAAAGAAAGAGAGAGAGAAGAAAACAAACAAAGGGAAGACATTTTAGAAGCAGTAAAAATATAAGAAAAATTAGATGGAAAATGAATAAAGAGGACATACATGAAGGTTCTGAGAGACAGTAAAAGAAAAAAATAGTATTGTTAAAAGCGTAAAAAATAGAAAGAAAATTTAAAAGGGCAAGTACAAAAAAAAATGGAAATGGATTTAAAAAATATACACTGCAAATGGTTTGGGGTGGTATAATGGTTAAGGTGTTTGAATCACAAACACAATATACAGTGTTTGATGTTTACCCTTAGGGGAGAAATTGGCTAGGCTTAGGCTGTCCTATTAAGGCAATTAGCCAAATAATTAGCTATGAGCCTATGAAACCATGAATCTAAGGAAATGAGAAAATGAAATTTTTAGAGTGCTTTCTGTAAATGTGAATAATAGTAAGAATATAGTTGGAAGAATATAGATTTGGGGGTTGTTTAATATATGTGATGTAGATGTTATTTTATTAAAAGACACAAGATTTTTAGCAAATGAAGAAAGATTATGAAAAGAGAAACTATGGAGAGGAAAGATAATCTGGAATTTGTGAAATGAGAGATGTTCTGGAATAGCCATATTCTATATAAATACAATAAAAATATTAGATCTAACTTTAACAAAAATGGGAAGATTAACATTGTAGAATTACAATGGAAAGAACAAGTATATAGAATTATAACATTATACGTGTATACTAATTGTAAAGAAAGCAAAAGCTAATTTCATCAGATTTTAGACTATGCAGTGATAAATATAAATATTATAATAACTGGACACTTTACCTGTAATGTAAGAGGCAAGTGTAAAAAGAAACAAAATTATATAATAAAAATGTTAGAAGTAAGATATGGTAAGATAAAACTTTGGGACACAAATTCATGGACTTACAAGAAAGGGATGTATAAAAGTGAAATAGATTATTTTTTATTGTATCAGAAGATTTAGTTATAGGAAAAGGGGAGGTAGTTGAAACAAAATTTTCTGATCATCTTGCAATATGGCTAGAGATAAATGAAAACAAGGAATATATAAAAAAAACAGGGAAATGGATAAAAATTATAAATGAGAAAGCATAGAATGAAGAAGGAAAGACATTAGTAATATATTTATGGAAAGATCATATTACTATGAGAACATTTTACAAAAAACTGGTCTGAATGGTAGATGATATTTAAGGAAAAATATAAAAACATTTTAAAGTGGCAATATGATGTTAGAAAAGTAGAGAAATAAAAATATAAATGAAGCTATAAGGATGCATTAGAAGACTTAGAACATGATGATAGAAAGTACTTTCACAAAGAAAAATAATTATATGAAAAAAATTTAAGAATAAATGCAAGAACTATTATTTAAGCAAATATATTTTTACAAGGAAAAATGATTTATTTATTTATTTATTTATTTATTTATTTATTTATTTATGTATTTTTATTTATTTATTTTACATTTGTTTACCGGGAAAGCCCGACTGGATACATGTCCATTTTCAGCAGAGGCCTGGGGAGAAATGCTCCATATAGACAGACTTACATAGATTACACAGAAGTTAGGAAACAATTAGAATATATAAAAACAAAGTGATTATGTACAATGGCTTAGTAGTGTTCCCTAGTAGGGACTCACAATTCTCATGGACAGACACAATTAAATGTAAGAGATGTCAGACTGGAAACAGAGCTTGGTGACGTAGTTACATGTTATGATAATTACAGATTATGCTTTCAGTTTATAACGTAATCAGGGTTGGTACATGGGCAAAGCCAGTTCACTTTGAGATGCTGTTTGAGGTTTTTTTTTTTTGAAGAGACTTTTAGAAGATTGTAGGTTTATATAGTTTGGCAATGAATTCCAGGTTTTGCCAACAAAGTTGGCAAACAGGGATTCACCAGCAGAGTTATTAGCTTTGTGGGTTTGGACCAGTAGTTTATCAGCTGACAGTAGGGATCTCAGGTTGCTATATGGCTTAATAATATTTTTAAGTGAGGGGGTATCATCAGGATGGTACAGAATTTTGTGCGCTATTAAGAGTTGATTGAATTGAATTAAGCTGGGCAGTTCTAGCCACTCTAGTTGTTTCAGGTTCTGGCAGTGGTGGGCTCTATAGGTGGAGCCAGTAGCGAATCTGACAATATGATTCTAGCTATGGGACAGCTTACCTAGTTCGGATTTGTTGAGGTTTGAGAGTACAGGTGATGCATATAAAAGAGTAGAGAGTAGGTGTGATCGGGCAATTGCAGTCCTAGCCAGCGGGGTTAAAAATGTCTTGTTTCTATACAGTGATCCTAGCTTCTTATTGATGATCTGTATGGTTTTGTTGACCTGTAGGTCAAATTTGAGATTTTGTCTATGATAACCCCTAGCAGTTTGGTGTGATGATCTGGGGAGATTGTGGTACCATTGTTAGATGTGACAGAGAATGAACGTGTGGTAGATCTACTAGTGGGGGAGAAGAGTAGAAGTTTAGTTTTATTGGGGTTCAGTAGTAGGCATTGGTTGGTGAGCCAGTTCTCGATAGTGTTAAATGTATTTTGGGTTAAGGTTTGCAGTTCAGATGGGGAAGGGGCTGAACAGATCAGAGTAGAATCATCTGCATATTGAATGCAGGTAGCCTTAGGGATAGTAGTGTGAATGTTGTTGATAAAACTAGAGAAGAGTAGTGGACCTAGTATGGAGAGTTTGCCCTGCCATAGTACCACTTGTTGTCTACCAGTCAGGTAGAACTGGAACCACTGGATAGCGTGCTTATTGAGGGAAATAGATTTTAGTGAAAAAATGAGAAGTTCGTGGTTGTCCATGTCAAAGGCTTTTGATAGGTCAAGAAAGAGGGCGGAGGCTAGCTTATTGTCATTCCTGTTTTGGTTTATGGCAGTAGTAAAGTAAAGGAGGGCTAAAGTGGTGCTGTGGTATGGCCTGAAACCATGCTGGGAGTTGGATAGTAAGTTATTCTGTGTAAAGTATTGCATTAGTTGCTTGTGTACACATTTCTCCATTATTTTGGCTAGTGGGGAAAGAATGGCAATGGGTCTATAGTTGGATATGTCTCTAGAACTACCATCTTTATGGAGTGGGATGACGTGGGATATTTTCCAGAGGGAAGGGATAGCTTTTTTGGAGATGGGTTACTTAAGCAGATTAGTAAAGGAAAATGCTATTGGAATGAGAGAAATAAAAATGCAAAAGGTAAAATATAAAGAACTCAGGAAAGATTATGAATAGTGTAGTACAATATGTACAAGAAACATATAAAGAAAAAAAGAAGGTAGTGAAAAAACACAGAAAGCAAAAAAGTTAACAAAAAAGCAAATAAAGAGTTGGAAAAGGTAACATATCAGGATAAGTAAATACATATTTGGCTGTAACACCAGAGATAATAGGGTATGGAATGTATAAAAATGTATCGGATTAGCAATGATTTTGAATTAATTTAAATGAAGGTTTTATTTATAAAGAATTATGCACTGGAATACTTAAATTCATATGAAAGAAGGAATATAGAAGACAATTAAAAAACTGGAGACAGATAGTATTGAATAATAATGATTATAAGATCTTTATGAAAATAATACAAAAGAGATTTGAAACTGCAATGGAAAATATTATGGAAATAGTATATACAGTATAAAGTGGAAGGATTGTCAATAATTATTAATGATAGAGAAATGGTGGCTGATATTATTAATTGAAAAGAAGAAGCAGAAATCATGATAGGAGACCTTAATAAGGCATTTGATACAAATGCACTTGAAATCTTATTGGAAAAAATGAAATAATATAATTGAGAACATTAGGAAATTATGCATGTCAGTGTATAGTAAAAATATTTGTAAATGGCTGGTTAAGCATAGAGGTGCATATGGAGAATGCTGTAATACAGAGATGCCCAATGAGTTGTGCATTCTTTGCATTAGTTATGACTGTGAAAGTATGTGAAACACATTACAAAATGAAGGAGGCAGGGTATATCACACCTGAAGAGTTACGAATTCCAGTCCGATTAACATATGCAGATGACATTATAATTGCAAAAACTATATAGTTTGGATAAAAGAAGTAATAACTTGCACAAATTAGTGTTTAGAGGTGACAGAGATGGCTTTAAAGAAAAAGAAAAGTAAAGGTTTAGGTGATGTAAAGATAGGGGTAAATTTCTGTGCTAGGTATAAAATTTAGGAATAAAGATATAAGTAGAATTCAATAGGGCAAAACAATAGAAGAAATAAAATAAACCTGTCTTTTCTTGAGAACATACAGATTATCATTCAGAAAAAAAACTTATTTCATAAATTCATGCTGATGAGAAAGAATATCATATTAGCAAGTGTATTTATGATGCCAATTGTATTTGAAAATGAATTATTGAAAATATTTTTTTAATTTATATTGGGTTCTAGATTAACCCAGTAAACAGAGGAGTGCTATATGTAAATAAAGAGGGAGAATGTTTAGCATTAATTAAGTCAGTGGTATATGATGCTTCTTTAAATTTGTACAAAATATTAAATTGGATAAATGAAAAAGATGAGCAATTACTAGTAAAATTGTCTAACTATAAGTATGATGAATTTGGGGGTATGGTAAAACAGTAAAAGAAAAAAGAGAGTATACATGAAGAAATAAAATGTTACAACGTTAAGTCACAAATCATCCAATAAGTGATAACCACAAAAACCGCAAGGTAAATCCAAATAGAATTCAGCAACAAATCCAAAAATAAGGAATCCTGGTGGCACTTATTGGATTTGTTCCTGAATTCTATTTGGATTTACCTTGCGGTTTTTGTGGTTATTTCGACAGAGCAAGGTTATAAAAGAGCCGTGGCACTTATTGGATGGTTTGTGACTTAACGTTGTAAGTTGTTTTCGTTTTATTAAGAAATAAAATGTTACCAAGAAAAAATATTTTTGTGGAAAATAAAAATTGATGATATATAAAAAAAAGAAAAGTATGGTATAAGAATGTAATGATAAAACATTACTATGTAAAACCATGGGAAACTCTAAGAGATGAAAACATTAATTTATGAAAATAAGAAGCAAGTGTTGTAAAAAAAAAGTACAATGTCAAGACGTTTTGTGGAGACCGGTAATAGTATAACCTTAATTATAAGGAAATATTTTATATAAAAAGTAATAGAATACATTTACATTGTCAAAAGAAGAAACTACTGAACATGTGTTTTGGAAATGTAAAAGCGTAGAAAAATTATAGGGAAAGCTATGTAAAGAATATTTTTTGAAGATATAAAATAAGGGGATAAAAATAAACATGGATATGACTAAATATGATTATTATAAGAATAGAAGTAAGGAATATGCTAAAAGAACATATAAAATGTTATTTTATGTCATATGGGTTATATGGCATGAAAGAAAAAATGAAATTATGTTTAATGGTAAATGCAACAATATTAAGTAAGCTGAGATGGTCGTTATGGAAAAAGGAGTAGGGGTCTGATAGGGATAAAAATTTTAAATGATTGAAAATAAATTATGAAGACCTGTAAATATATTTATATATCTCTATATTTGAATATTTGTAAATATGTAAATATGTTGTAAATAAGAGTTATTTTTTCTGTATATAAATAAAGAACTCATTCTTTTTGGTAAGCATCCTCAGATGTTTTACATCTGCCTGAGCTGCAATCAATTCAAACAGATGGGACTTCAGTTTAATGTCTCATCGAAAAGATGGCATACTCAGGTGGGCAGTGCTCCCTAATGCTGCACTGCAATGCCAGTAAATCGAAAATCAGTCAACTCACCTGGAATGAAGAGTATACAAAACCTTCGACACCAAAGGTGAGTGTGCTACCTGTTGAGCCACTGATATTGTCAGAATATGTAGGCCTGTGATCCAGTTTACTGGTAATGGCACCAGTAATATGTAGCTTCAGACTTTTAATGCATTTTTGAAAGTTGTTGCAGTATAAAAAAACAGTCTGTGCAAAAATCACCAAAATACATTTCCATTAAGAGATGATGAGGTTCTGTGAGGAATTTAATAACTGAAATATTGGACTTGAGGAGTGCATGATGAGTCAAACTGATTAATCATGCATTTCCTAATTTATTGAAGGGTGTGCTCTTAAGATGTGACATAAGGTTATATACCATGAAATTATCATTTCTGGAACTGAATTAGCCTTTTCGGATTTCACTAATAATTCTATTAAATCTGTGATTTTCTTTATGTGTTTTAATATTATATTTATTTTTATTTATTTATTTTATTTTATTTGCATTTGTTGACCAGGAGAGTCCACTGGGCTGAAATGAACCCATTTTCAGTGGAGGCCTGGGGAGAAAAGCTCCATAAACAATTTAAAATAGAATAGAAATTTGTTGAACAAGTATTTACAAAGAGTGGCAAGCACCATAACATTTGTTAAACAAATATATACAAGGATTAGTTTGTTAAACAAATATTTTCAAAGAGTAGAAACCTTCTTAAAGAAATAGTGGGTAATCGAAATTAGTTATACAAGTATTTACAAGGAGTAGACGTTTTCTGAGAATAACAAACAAGTAACTCACATTGTACAATTGTATGGCTAGAAGATATGAAAAGGAACCTTGCTCTTGGCAGGTATCCAGTAAAACAAGAGATGGACTGAAGAGACAGAAAGCTATACAATTATATAGTTATTTAATAACTATTAGACAGATAGATTGTGTGATTAACCTATACAGTATTCTTGGATCAGGTGTGGAAGAACTGCAGAAATTACTGTTATACAATATAGAACAGAAGGATATAGAAGGTGCATTTCAGGGGTGGAGCATAGGATGGGAGAATAATAATGACTATAGGTATAGTAGGGGTATATCAGGAAAATCAGGTTATGGAGGATTTGGAAAAGGTGCACGGGCAGAGTCAATGAGATGAGAGATATTGATGTAAAGACTTTTTGAATAAGTCAGCACTATTTGTGGTCTGTAGAGGAGGTGGAAGAGCATTCCAAAGTTTAGCTATGATAAAAGAGTAGAGGTGCTGACTTGCAGGGAGTTTGGGTCTGTATAGTTAGATTAGAGATTGATTTTCAGATCTAAGATACCTGTTTGGATGATAAGGAGTCAAAAGGGAGGCAAGGGCTAGGCATTTGAGAGGTTTATAAATAATTTTGTGTGCAGTAGACAGTTGTATGTATGTGAGAAGTTGTGGGAGTTCAAGACAGTTCAAGGATCGTAATGAACAACAGTGATGAGAAGTATATTTTACACTAGTCACAAACTTTGCAATTTTGTTGTAGCAGGTGTCCAACTTGGTTTTTAGGCAGGACTGGATATTTGTAAGAATGGGGGCACCATAGAGGAGTGTGGGGAGGAGAAATATAAAGGCAAGTGTTATTCTAGTGGAGTAGTTTAAAAAAGGTTTGTGCCTCTAAAGGGTGCCGAGTTTTTGGTAAGTGTTTTTTAATGCTGTTGTGAAAGTGTAGGTCAATGGTTAAATTATCATCAGTAGTGCCACCGAGTAGTTTGGTATGTGGGACTACCTCTGTGGCTGTTTTGTTAGAAGAATAGATGATAAATTCTGATTTATTAAGAGTGGTGTTTTTTGGGGGGTATAAAGAGCAGGAGTTTGGTTTTACTGGGGTTTAGGGCAAGGTGATTATTGGTCATCCAGATTTCACTAGTGGAGAAAGCATTTTGGGTCATGGACATGAGTTCTGTTTCTGACTTGCTGGATCTGCATATTGTACTAAAGATGCATGTTTCAGAGCAGAGTGAAAGTCAGTGGAGGTAGTGAAAAAAGGTGAGATGGAGTGTAGTCATTTAGTGGATTGCTGTCCGTTAGTAAGGTAATTGGTAAACCAGTCAAGAACATGAGTGGATATACCAAGATGTGAGAGCGTAGAGAAGAGGAGAGAGTGAGAGATGGTGTCAAAGGCCTTAGAGAGATTGAGGAAAAGTGCAGATACAAGTTTACCATCATTGTAATTGTGGTTTACTGTGTTCAGGAAGGCTAGAAGAGTGGTTGTGGTACTGTGTCCAGGCCAAAAGGCATGTTGTGTGGTGGGAAGGAGTTGATTTTGCAGCAGATAGTTCATTAGTTGGATTTGAATTCATTGTTCCATTATTTTAGAGATGGAAGATAAAATAGCTATGGGGCAAAAGTTAGAGATGTTTGTATTGTTGCCACCTTTATGTAGGGGAATGATGCAGGCTTTTTTCCAGATGGCGGGTATGTAGGATTCATGGATAGATCTGTTTATGAGAGTACTGATGGGGTAGCTGATGGATCTGGCTGAAAGTTGTAAGCATTCTGTGGGAAGATTATCTGGGGCAGTACTACCAGGTTTAAGTTTTAGCAAGAGCTTGGTTATAGTGAATGTAGGAATAGGAGAGAAAGTGAATGGATGCAGTGAAGAGTTTCTTGGGGTATGCTCAATTGGTATTGGGTTATGCTTGTGGAAAGTTTGAGGAAAGGTGGCAGCTAGTTTGGATATAGTTTCTATAAAATAAGAGTTGAAAAGTGAGGCTATCTCTACTGGAGATTTGTCAGGGATTGGGCAAGGATTACTCTTCGTTCCAGGATTTAGGAATGTAGAGACTGAGTTCCAGAATTTTTAGGGGGCTGTGGTTACAGTCACTTTGGAGACAGATGTATTGTTTTTTATCTTTAATGACTAGACATTTTACTTAATTACTTAGCTTAAATAGCTGGAATTCTATGGGGTTTTTACTTTTCTGCCATTTTTTCCATATCCTATCTCTGAACATCATAATTTTTTTGGTATCCCTAGATAGCCAGATTGCATGATTAGTTTTTATTCTCTTGTTTTGCAGAGGGGCCATTCTATTTAGTATGCTTAGGAATGTTAAATTGAAGAATTCAACAGCTTTGTCAAGGGGTAAAGATTTTAGAATAGTCCAGTTGATTTTATTCAGAGTTTCATTGAAGGTTATTGCATCAAAATTACTTAGATTTCTGGTGGGCCTGAATTGATGCTGGTGTGGAGTTGTGGAGGAATTGCGTGCTATGCATGCAGGATAGTGGTTACGGATATCGCAGGGCAGACTACCTGCAGAAGAGATTTTATTAGGGTCAGATACTAAAATCGAGTCAAGAATGGAGCCATTGCTGTTTTTTTTCTTCGGCCGGGTTACACTAGTAATAAGTTGGGTGAAGTTATATAGATTGAAGGATGCATTCGGAGAGGGGGTAATGTGATCTAGCCAGTTTATGTTGATGTCACCTTGAATTATTGCTTCATTGTGGATATTGTTGGAGGTCCAGGCTAAAATATCTTCTAATATAGGAATATTATTATCTGGTGGGATGTATATGACTACCAGGCAAAAGGCTTTCAAAGTGGATCATTTTTAGATGTGCTATGATGAGCTCTGCTACAGAGAATTGAGAAATAGAAGGAGTTGAGGTAGAGGAGTCCAACTCCTCCCCCCTATTTGTGCGGCCTATCTGATCTTAAAAAAAGAGAAACCTGGAGGGAGGAATTCAGAGTCTTTATTGTATAGCTTTAGCCATGTCTCAATTACTGCAAATATATCAGGTTTTGAATGGGATATCCAGGGATGGAATTCTGTGATCTTGTTTTTAATGCTTTGTAGGTTAATGATAGTGAGTTTTAGGAATTTGTGGGGTTTAGGGGAGTGGGCAGCACGAAGGGTAGGCCCAGGGTTGAGTTGGATATCCCCACATTGTGATATAGTGCTGATACTATCTGAATGTTGTGTGTATAGCAGTTTGCATTTAGAGATATACTGTGTAGTGAGGAAAGTTGTATGTAGGATGTTCTGCATTTGTGAGATGATTGTGGATTTGTGGAGTAGCAATGTATTAGATGATTAGAGACTAGGGGAGATTTTGGAATAGTGTTTGTGAGTAGGGGATTGGATAGAAGTGATGGAATTAATTGTGAAATATGTGTGAGTTAGATGAAGTGGTGTAAGGTATAGAAGGAGGAAAGTGATAGGGAAAGGGGGAGGATTGATGTAGTAATAGTCAATGGTAACATTATGAATGTGAGATAATTGCTGAGATATTAGAAAAGGCAATGTAATAGAGAGGAGAATGCTATTGGGAGAGGTAAGACTAGTTAGTATAGGATTTATAGTAACACAGTTGATTGGGGGGATGGTTAATTGGATATGTTGATTTTGATGGGTTGGGTTTTCTGGTTGTTGCTTGTGTTAATTGGAAGGTGGATTATGGATGGGGTATAGTTAACTATAAATAATTGATATGGGGTGTGTGGGAAAGGGGGTAGGGTAGGGGAGCGGAGCAAGCGTGAATGGAGCGGGCTGGCCTGCAGCACTTTTATAGTACTGCAAGATGTAGACAAGAAAAACAATCAGTAAGGTATGTTGTGAATGAGACTGCAGCTCAAAAAGATAGATAAGAGAGGAGAGAGGATTATGTTATTTGATTACTTTAATGTCAGTTTGTCCTACAAGTATTTATCCATAAGAGGAACATCATGGTTAAAGCAATTTGACCGAAATATCTGACTTCTACACTCCTACTACACTACATTTGGGGGGGTGATTAAAGCTATATGAACATGACATAAAGCTGGAAATGAGAATGCTATATCCTTAAACTTATTTTATTTAGATCTGGTGACCAAATGTTCTGATATTACCTAATATAATGATGTTGTGATAGCCTTAGTGGGATAAACATAAACAATCAAGTTCTCTGATTTACTGGCCCATCACTCTAAACAGTATATAATAGTATCTTTAAGGAATTATGTTATTTTTGGGTCAAGGCAAACATATTTTTAAGCATTTAGCTTTTAGACAATAGCAATATATCTATAATGTTAAGATCACCATTCGCAATGTTTCTTATATAATAATCTAGGCTTGATTTGGCCTTTAAGGAGTGTTACAGAAATTTCAGAAGTACCTTAACTGCTTAACTTGCAACTTTGATCGATCTGTTGAAGTGGTTTATAGATAGTAAGTTATCATAGGGAGGATCATCATTTTATTTGTTCACTGAGTAGGAGAAGAGCAGCTAACAGCAGAACTAAATATGCTGGATATTAACCTGAGTTATTCTGCTAGCCTTAGCTAGCTAAATTCTTAAATATTGTCTAAATAATGGATACTATATTAATTTAAGCTTAGAGATCAGATGCTCAGCATGTTCATAAATAAAAGGAGAAAGGCAGGGATTTAGAAAGATTAAACAGTAAGAGAGAGATGGGCAGGAAAGGATTTGTAGTAAGACTTCCAGTGATCTGTCTGAGTATAGTAAGAGAATATTTTCTTTTACGGTTAAATTACCAAATCTTTCTTTAGTCTTTCTACTACTTATGTAATAGGATCTATGGCAAATGCAGGCAACAAAGCTGAAAGCAGGCAGCAGTTATTCCTTTCTTTTGAGAAATTTATCTCTTCCTCATTTGTGTGACTTTAAAGTTGGTGTGTGTGTGTGTGTGTGTGTGTGTGTGTGTGTGTGTGTGTGTGTGTGTGTGTACACACACACACACACACACACACACACACACACACACACACACACACACACACACACACACACACACACACACCTACACACACACACACACACACACACACACACACACACACACACACACACACACACACACACACCTGAGTATTGCCCCCCTGCAAGAAATTATTACAGTTTACTTTTTTCATTGGATTGATCTCCCAACAAGTTACATTTGGTAAGATAATTCCTCATGGACTTGTAACTCGGCAAGTCATATTGGAAGGAAAGAAGATGAAATGAATTTATTTCACTACAGAGAAAAGGTTAGCATACATTTTCAAAATCAATGGCTGATATTCCTCTAGGAAGTACATTCACTGAAGGACAGTCAATAAAACACTCCATCTAAGGATATCGGAAACTTTGTTACTGTCTATGCTGTTATGCATTTTCAAATGTTTTCGTTTTATGAACCAATCCTATCAGAATTAATGTTCTTTTTATGTTTCTCTGGATTTACTTGCCTGTAATATTCCCCCACTAGTCCTGGTGTATGTAATTACAAAGGAAACATTTAAGCCAATTAGCTATTATTGATGTTTTTTAAGGATATAGAAGGCTATAAAAGGACCACTGCAAAGGATTTGTATCAGGCTTCGATATACAGATATTCATGAATATTTCTAATAATTAGACATACCTCATTTGTTTAAAAATGTATTATGAGCAACCTGCAAATAAATGTGATGTGCTTGTTTACATAATTACTTAAGCTGCCAGCTACAGTATTATCGATTCTGAATAGCATTTAATGTTAAGGATGTATGCAGATTATAACATATGTATAAATGGATAAGTAACCATTTAGAGATCTACACTAAATTACTTTTAAAGAGAAAGGTACAGAGTAAAAGAATAAAGTTTGGTCGTTTTGGTCTAAGGAAAGAGATTATAGGAATGGAGTGTCATTTTAATTACCTACAAAACTAAAGGAAGCAAACAAGGTGGCTAAAGAGATAAAAGCATTTTCATTACAGTTAAGGCCAATTTCAGATTGGTATGAACAAGTATTCTTTATATAAAGTAGGCTGCCCTACTGCTAACTGAGTGCAAACTGCTTGGGAACAAAATCATTAAACACATCTCAGTGGAACAGTTCTCCATGATTGCTGTTTTCCATAGATATTTTCTGCCAGTGTGATTTTACCTTTCTTTTGGGAGATTCCCCCCTCTTCATGTTTGCTTGTAATATATACATTTGAGGTTAGGAAAGGCTTGTCTCCTCTCATGGAAGTGCAGTGGGAGGGGTTTGCCTCTTGCAAAAAATGATTACAGTTTACTTATTTTATTGGAATGATCTCCCAACCAATAGAGTTACGTGAGTTCATTCTTCACAGACTTGTAATTCAACAAGTCATACTGGAAGTGAAGAAAATATAACAAACATAGTATTGCATTTAAAGTATTCATCATTTTTTTTTTTTTCATATTAAAATGCTTTATTTGGTTTTAGTAAATGTAAATATTCATAATAGAAATGGCAAAAACTTGTATCAAATTAAACAAAAATTGTTGCCACAGTGCTAAAAAACTATAGCCATCAGACATGGAGAAAATCCAGTTAGCTAATAGTTACTGTGTCATAATGAAAAATGCAAATAATAATTACCATTACCTCATTAATGTATAATTTAACACTGCGTCATAATGAATAACCCAAATAATAATTACCATTACCTCATTAATGTATAATATGACAATAGACAAATTCCACCATCTTTGTTTAATGTCTCTTTATCCCATGAATACGGTAAATATAGAGCAGTTTGCTATAAATATTTTGTGAGAGAATGGAAGGAAATGATTTAACTTCATTTGATTGACTAACACAAATGTCAACATCCTGAAGGTAAATCACTGTATGTAAAAAACGGAAACATTGACCACCTAGTATGCATGCTCCAAGGTTGTTTCTCAGTACATGCAAATAATACTTGGAAAAAAACATAAACAATAGTTCCCAACCCCCTGCTAATTATATATACTAACTTTGAGGATGCACAATCTCAGGGAAAGGGGATGTTTTCCTACCCAGGGATTGCCAATCATGCACATCTGTCAACTATCTGTATAGTCAACCAAATGTGATTGTTTAAACAAATGTTATCCAAACTCCAACAACCAAACCAACCAAACACAAGGAGAGATACATACAATTACCAAGTGGTTAAGGTGATGTACTATTAATCCATTATGCTTTGCATTTGTGGGTTTGAATCTCACTCTTATCAGTGTTTGATGGCCCATGGAACTGACTCTGACAAATAAAAGTCATGAGCCAAATGACAAAGAGACACTAGTGGGGTTGGGGTTTGACATAATGGTTAAGGTAGTAAAACAAGTCCTGCTGACTGTAAAGCTGTGCTCTACCACAAACCAAGTAGTAAGAACAAAAATGTAGAACACAGCACCACAGTAAACCAATAAAAAAACAGATGGCAAAGAGCAGTGTAAAATCCAAATAGACTTTTATTCAAACACAGGTGAGCGCTTTCGCGATAAAATTGCTTCTTCAGACCATACAAAAAATCAGCAGCATCTCAAATATTTAAAATGTAATCAATTAAATGTCTACCAATAAAAAACATTCAAGTACAATAGCCATAAAAATTTAAAGGCACAGCTTTCTTTTAAGACAGAAACCATAAAAGGCTATTGCCATAAAAACACACATAGCGGTATATTTATTTAAGAAGCTTTCTTTCTTTCAGAACTGGCTTAAGATGTACTGATTCATTCAAACCTGCACCTCTATGTGCTTATAGTTTTAAGAATCCATCTTAATTCTTTCCATTCTGTGACATTAGTTATATCACCCAACCTAAAACTTTCATAAATTACTTCTACTGCCATAAACTTGAACCAATGCTTAGTGCCTTTCTCTAGTATACATTTAGCTAAGGCACTATAACTATGGCCTTATTGGCACAATAATAATGGTCTCTAATTCGTTCCTTAAGTCGCCTATTAGTTTTTCCTATATACAATTTTGAACAAGTCACACACTGTACTAAATAAACTTTGTTTTTAGTGTTACAGTTAGCTTTAACTTTAAAAACATAATGATTACCATTGTCTGGTTGTATAAATCGGGTCTATATTAGATCATTGAAACGGCAGAATTTTGAATGATCTAATATCAAACCCAATATCGCAAATGCTGAAAACAACGAAGCTGCACAAAACCAAACTCTTTCCTATGGAAAGAATTTGGTTGGCCGTTGTTGTGGCTTTGCTGTTTTCAGCGATGTGGTGGAAAGCTACGGGTTGGGTTAAGGTAAGTGTGTGATTGTGTGGATGTTCAGATTAGGGAGCGGGTTGGGTGAGTTAGGATTAGGGCGCAGGTCAGGTAAGCATGCAATTGTGACAGAATTTGGGGTTAGGGGCGGGTTAAATGAGTTAGGGTTAGGGTGAGGTGAGTGTACGATAGTGAGAATTTGGGGTTAGTGGCAGGTTAAGTGAGTTAGGGTTAGGGCTCGGGTGAGGTGAGTGTACGATAGTGAGAATTTGGGGTTAGGGGTGGTTTAAGTGAGTTAGGATTAGAGTGCAGGTGAGGTGAGTGCGCGATAGTTATGGACCTTAGGATTAGGGTCTGGGTTAAGGTAAGTGGATAGATAGTAGTGTATGTGCAGTGTAAGATAGGGTTAGATGTAACTTTTAAATGTATCAAAACACACACGAAAAACTAAAAAGTTTTATGCAACTGCGAAAAACAATAAGTGAGTCCAACAGACCACAGCCACACGATAAATCCAAAAACCTTTACTTGTAAACGTTTTCGTGTACAAAAATATATACACTTCTTCAGACAAGTACTACTGAAACCTCTTGTGAGTTTAAATATACTCACATACCAACAGTTGTATTCAATTTACTAAGCAATTCATCAATTAAACAATTTACTTTCATTTTAACCTCCTTAAAAACTGCAACTTAATATAAAGTGCTCACTGAGAAAAAAGAATTCCTAATTAAAAACTAATGTTTTAAACACAATTTTCTTCACTATATTGCAAACTATCAAACAATGTATATATACAGAATAAAAATATTATTATATAAATGCATATCAAATTCATATTATATACATAGTAAATAAATAAATGAATCTATAATGCATTCACCAATTAAGACCAAAGAAAATGTATAAACTTCTATGTGTTTATATTAGATTTATACAAACTTAAACCATATAGAAATTTATAGACATATTTATATAATACAAAAATCTATTACCTAATAAGAGCTTTTTTGTTTCAAAAGGCATTTTATAGAACACGTCCCATTAATCCCTGGGTGAACGTAGGCATTAGTTTTAAGTTGCCATAACAACTCACTTTCCTCCAATTTAAGATGCCAAGGACCACCTCTAGGGTTAATATCTATCTTTTGAACCACATTGAACAAAAAACTGTGATTATTATTTTCAATAATATGTTTTGCTAATGCATTCGTTATAACACCTTTCGAAATGGCATATATATGCTCATAGATGCGTTGTTTCAAGTGTCTTTCTGTTTTACCCAAATAAAAAGCAGGGCATAGTGTACAGGTAGCAAGGTACACTACGCCTTGAGTAAAACAGTCACATCTCTGATTAATATAATACTTCACTCCCCTAATGGAAAAAGTGGTTCCTGTTCTAATATACTTACAATAAGGACAGCGTCCACACTTAAACATGCCTTTATTTGCTCTAAAGGTTCTAAGGGGGGATTCCAGTAGTATTTTCAATGACGGAGCTTTTCTATATACTACTACTGGTTTATTTCCTAAGTTGTTATTTGAGTACAAGCTCTGTGTTAAAAATTCCCAATTATTATTTAAAACACGACGAGTGTCTGCTGCCAGGTTGTGCGTGCTTCCAGAATGTGCTCAGAAGATAACAGCTTTAGAGATTAATGTGATCTTTTGGCTGGTATGTTTAAAAACAGAGGCTACCCTAGTAGACTTGTTAACCAAGTTATTAAGGAAGTAGAGCTGAAAAGGAAAAATGGTCAACTGGGCCCTATTTTTAAGGGGGTAAATGAAATCCTAGTAGTAGATACTATAGCTGGGTTATGTTCGGGTGAAAATTTCACCGATATGGGCCAGAGACAAGTTAATATTAATATTAACAGTAATGATAGTACAATTAATTAAAGTTAACTATAACATCAGTTTTCTTACCCAATATAATGAATTGGCAGCAGACACTCGTTGTATTTTAAATAATAATTGGGAATTTTTAACACAGAGCTTGTACTCAAATAACAACTTAGGAAATAAACCAGTAGTAGTATATAGAAAAGCTCCATCATTGAAAATACTACTGGAATCCCCCCTTAGAACCTTTAGAGCAAATAAAGGCATGTTTAAGTGTGGACGCTGTCCTTATTGTAAGTATATTAGAACAGGAACCACTTTTTCCATTAGGGGAGTGAAGTATTATATTAATCAGAGATGTGACTGTTTTACTCAAGGCGTAGTGTACCTTGCTACCTGTACACTATGCCCTGCTTTTTATTTGGGTAAAACAGAAAGACACTTGAAACAACGCATCTATGAGCATATATATGCCATTTCGAAAGGTGTTATAACGAATGCATTAGCAAAACATATTATTGAAAATAATAATCACAGTTTTTTGTTCAATGTGGTTCAAAAGATAGATATTAACCCTAGAGGTGGTCCTTGGCATCTTAAATTGGAGGAAAGTGAGTTGTTATGGCAACTTAAAACTAATGCCTACGTTCACCCAGGGATTAATGGGACGTGTTCTATAAAATGCCTTTTGAAACAAAAAGCTCTTATTAGGTAATAGATTTTTGTATTATATAAATATGTCTATAAATTTCTATATGGTTTAAGTTTGTATAAATCTAATATAAACACATAGAAGTTTATACATTTTCTTTGGTCTTAATTGGTGAATGCATTATAGATTCATTTATTTATTTACTATGTATATAATATGAATTTGATATGCATTTATATAATAATATTTTTATTCTGTATATATACATTGTTTGATAGTTTGTAATATAGTGAAGAAAATTGTGTTTAAAACATTAGTTTTTAATTAGGAATTCTTTTTTCTCAGTGAGCACTTTATATTAAGTTGCAGTTTTTAAGGAGGTTAAAATGAAAGTAAATTGTTTAATTGATGAATTGCTTAGTAAATTGAATACAACTGTTGGTATGTGAGTATATTTAAACTCACAAGAGGTTTCAGTAGTACTTGTCTGAAGAAGTGTATATATTTTTGTACACGAAAACATTTACAAGTAAAGGTTTTTGGATTTATCGTGTGGCTGTGGTCTGTTGGATGAACTTTTAAATGTATGTGTGTGGATTGCTGATTTTTAGTGTGCTTGTGGTGTGTGTGTGTGTGTGTTTATCAGAACAGCGATTTTTTTCCCTGGGAAAAAATTTGCTGTTTTGAGGTTTTGATATGTTAGGGTTTGGGTTTTGCAGTTCAACGTTACGGCATTTGATAATGAGCCGTTTTGATGATCTGATATAGACCCATATAAATGTATTGGATACATCAATGTATTTACAAAAAAGTACATTTACCACAGATAGAGGAACCAAAACTTGTTCTAATACTAGGTTGCTTTAGTTTGCTTGTATTAGGGAAACAAAGCTGTATTTTCAACGATGTTTTATTTTTATAAACAAAATTTGGAGCTGCACTGACAAAGTCAGGTAAAGTAGGATCAGAAGATAAAATATGCCAATTTTTTGTGATAATATTTTTTTATATCTATGCTGTCAGTACTAAAAGTCATACAATAAGCTACATTACTTAACAATTATTATGGGCAGTCTTTCATATGTTTTCTTTACGTGAAAAAACGAATGTCCATTACTTTGTCTGTCTGACTTACCCTCTCACATGCTTTACTAACCTCAAAAGGTTTATAACCGTGTTCTATAAATTCCATACTAGTGGAACACATAGTTGTTTCAAATTCATGTTCCTGGTCATGGAGCCTAGAAACTCTTAAAAGTTGACCTCTTGCCACATTTTCAAAAATATGTGGTGGATGCATACTATTACGTTCAAGATAACTATGTGTATAACATGGTTTTCTATATCTCTTAGTGTGCAGCTTTCCATCTATGCCCCTATACAGGGTAACATCAAGGAAATATATATAAGTGCAAGAATATTTCATAGTAAACTTAAGAAAGGATGTACTTGAATTTATAGCATTTAGAAAATCATTGAAACTTTTTAAGGTCTTCTTTCCAAAAAATATATAAGTCATCAACAAAACGCTGATAGAATTTTACATGCACATTAAATTGTTCAACATTTAAGATGTTTACATTTTCCCAGTATGCCATGACTATATTGGTGTAGCTATTGGCACAGGACATGCCCATAGCTATGCCAGAGGTCTGCAAGTAATATTGCTTCTCAAATAGAAAAACATTATATTCTAGTACCAGCTCTATAAGGTAGCAAATAAACTCTATTTTTTTCATCAGTGAGAGAGCCTTCTTCTTTAAGAAATTTGTTTACATAGGAAAGACCTTTTTAGCTAGGTATAATCATAAACAGAGACATAACATCTAATGATACCATAACCTCTGTACTAGTTACAGCATAACTCTCAAGAAAAGAGTAAAATTCACTTAAGAAATGTACTGCAGCATGCAAAACAATAGCATGCTTGTCTAAAATAGGTCTTAAATGTCTTTCTACGTATAAAGATGTTGGTTCGGTTAGCCATCCACCTTCAGCTACTATGGGCCTAAAAGATAGAGTTACAAGATTTTTATGTATTTTCGGCAAACCATTCAATGTAGGTACAACAGGATGTTCTACTATAAGATACTGGAACAGTTCTTTAAAAATAACTGTTTCTTCAAAGCAGTTAACAAGAGACTTAATGAACCTTTCAATTAACTTTTATACAGAATAAAGTTCTATGTTGGTATATGTATTGTCATCTCTAAGCATGGTATTCATAGTAGTAACATAATACTCTTTATCTAACACAACAAAGGAATTGCCTTTATCGGCTGGTCGTATTACAATGTCACTATATCTCTATAAATTTTCAAGTGCTTGTCTCATATTTTTATTTAAGTTATAAAACTTATTTCATTTATTCTCACTATTGGTTTCAAAAAGATTATAAATCTGTTGTTCACATACATTTGAAAAAACTTCCAAAGTGGAAGACAATGTTGGACAGAAAGCACCTGGCTTTTTATAGTTATATACACTTTCATGTGATACAGAAAAAACAAACTGCTCTTTAAGAGCTTTTTTTTTGTACAATTTCAGCTCTATAATAGTGTCAGCTAAATCAGCCCTTTGAGAAGGAATAAAAGACAAAACTTTTTTAAGTAAAGAAAGTTCAGCTTCTGTTAACTGTCTCTGTGATAAGTTCCATACTAGAACTTTTATTGTGAAGAGAAACCAGCCAAAGGAATGCGCAGTCCTACAAATCTGCCAAGAAATAAGATGACGAAACAGCTATTCATTATGCCAACAGTTAACATATATTAGCTACGAGAAGAAGACAAACAAAAATAAATGGACTTGAATGTGCTCATGCTAAAAATGAATATACGCAGCAGTGACAAAGCACAAAATTACAACAAAGCAAGTGAAAGCATCACTTTTTTTACCAGCTCTCTTAATAAAAAAGCAACCAGATCTAGCAGTATGAGTCCCAAACCAAAAGGCAGCAGGTTAATACCCGGCTTATGTCCATATATGTGTGTTGTATCAAACTTCAGGATAATTGACTCTCCAATTCTTATATTTTAATGTTCACTAGTATAAGAGTGGCTAAGTGATAGTTTGAGAAATATATTTGAGTATAACCCCCACTTTCCAGACATTTTATTTGCTTTGCATACAGTTAATATGCAATGTTACTATGCATACAGAGAATGTGATGATGAAATGTTACAGTAAATAGACAGAATATAATGCTGTAATGTTGCTATTCATGCAGAGAATATGATGCTCTAATGTTGCTATTCATTCATATATATAGAATGTGATGCTGTAATGTTGCTATGCAAACAGTTACTATACATACAGAGAATGTGATGCTGTGATGTTATTATGCATACAGAGAACGTAATGTTGTAATGTTATTCTGCATGATGCTGTAATGTTACTATGCATACAGAAAACATAATGTTATAATGTTGCTTTGCATGCAGAGAATGTTATGCTGCAATGTTGTTATGCATACAGAGAACGTGATGCTGTAATGTTACTGTGCATGATGCTGTAATGTTACTATGCATACAGAGAACATGATGCTGTAATGTTACTATGCATACAGAGACCGTGATGCTATAATGTTACTGTGCATGATGCTGTAATGTTACTATGCATACAGAGAATGTGATGCTTTAATGTTACTATGCATACAGAGAATGTTATGCTGATATCCTAGATGTAGACTTATCGTCCATGTTCACTCATGAAGCTCACTTCATACTATATGCTTTGTTCATGGATTGTTAGTTCTAAGGTGTTGTGATTAATAAAATATTTCCCCAGGTACAGTGAACAGCTATTTTAATTATTTGAGAGGACTGTCTTCAGTTAAGAACAATGAAACGTGATCACAACAGTTTGACCTGCCAAGACATAATGTTAATTTTCAAAACATTAATCCTAGCAGTGTGTAAGACAGGGCACTTATCCATTAGGATTAAAAATCACTTTGTTTTTTGGGTCAACAAATGTTACCGTCTTCATAAATTGAAAGGGAGTACTTAGTTAGACACACGAGTAATTAAGACTGTTCGGGTTCTATCCTATCTCAGGATGTGAAGTGGCATTTAGGATTAAATTGGAGTACAGAAAGTAGAGAAGTATTTATTATTTCTCTATGCTCTGATTAGAGTTATAGTCATAGCTATAATCCTCTGTAGTTCTAAGGCCACAGTAAGGGAACCTATTGATTGTTTAAGAGTAAGTAGAATGTCACATGTCCACATAAGCTAAAATTCTGATGGGAAACCACCCTTTCCTAGAGTCAGAGGCATGACCAGATTGTTACTTTTAATCATATGTACTAATGCTTCTACAACTATACTAAATAGAAAAGGAGATATGGGACACACCTGCCTGGTAACCACTGGTAAGAGGAAAGGACAATATTAACTGTAACATTAACGGAAATGGAAATACAAGTGTTTTCCCCAGTTAATAAAGTGAACTATGGGTTTAATAACTTTAAGTAAAAGGTAATCTAGAACTTACTGTAACAAAAGATTTTTTCAGCACCATGGTATACTAAAGCCCAAGGGCCCTGTACATGCTTTACTTTATCCAGGTTATGAAGAGCAATTTAAAATATGTTAGAATTGTTATATCCCTGAACAAAGTCAATAAACAACTTTTTCAGATCATTTCCAGGTAGTTATGTTACATTTTGCCAGAATTGTATGTCCTCATTTTATAAGTAACTTCAAACTATTGAATGAAATATGAAATACCTACTTCCTGATTCTGGAAAAAAGTGTAATTCAGGCTTCTACCAGGTATGGATGCTAGGGCGATAAACGAATAATATGGATTGAAGAAAACCAAGTATGGAACCAGGTAGTCACTAAGTCCCTTGTGAAGTTCACCAGGTAGACCATCTGAATATGGTACCGCTTAGCAGGTTTCAAGTGTTTAAGAATGAACGTCACTTCATTAGCTGAAACAGGTGAGTGAAGAAAAGAAGCTTGCAGGGGCATGTCCTAAAACTAATATCATAATTCAGATTCTTGAATAAAGACTTTAAGTGTCATGTGAATTATCTGCCTACCAGAATGAGTCACTTGCAAAGAAGGAATTTGATCGTTCTTTTCTTTGTGGTCTATAAGTTTACTTTGGTCCCCATTGAAGGTTTTTATATAGTAACAATACAGTCAACAAGTCTGATTTTAAGAAATTCATATTCCCAAGTAACTATTCTAAAGTCTGCCAAAAGTAGGTGACGAGCTCATGTCTGAGCAACTCTGGTGTCTCTTTTATCTTGTCAGTTATGATTTTAATTTCACTGGGGTGCCTCTTATTTGAAACTGTGCTCACCTTTAGTAACCTCCAATTAAAAAAAAGAAAGAAAAGAAAAGAAAAGTAAAGAAAACTAATGAAAAGAAAAGTAAAGAAAAGAAAAGAAAAAAGAAAAGAAAAGAAAAGAAAAGTAAAGAAAAGTAAAGAAAAGTAATGAAAAGAAAAGAAAAGTAAAGTAATGAAAGCTCTGAAAGCCCTGAAAGCTACTTGTCTGAACTTTGGATTATAGTTTGTGTAGGATTTACAGAGTAGAAATCTGTTATTTTATAACCTACAACCTGTTTAAAGTTGTATTAATGCACAATAAAAGGAGGGATTTTTTTAACACTGTATTCCTGTCTATGGCAGAATAGGGAGTAAATTGAAGAAGGACTTGGGGGTGTTTGATGAGATATGGGGAATATTCTGGCTGCAAAAAGTCCAGGCACGCTAGAACCCAAAACTAAACAGAAATCTGACTGGGAAAGCGATATACACTATGGAGGAGTATTGAAAGTCTGAGAGGTCAAAAGCCTTACACAGGCCATCAGTTGAAACAAATATCAGTAATACCTAGGCAGCAGATCCCCAGATTTGCCTATATCTGAATTAAATTATTCGCTCCAATCTCCTAACAATAGCATATTGTGATAATCTCCTTTGATCCCTTAATTCTAAGTTTGGTTTTAAAGGACAGAAAAGACCCGTTAGATATATAGCATAAATGCAGGAATACAAGAATGTCAGCAAAACACTGCTTAGCTGAAATGAATGCATGCCACTTCAGTACACCTGCTGAGCTCATCACCTGACCAGTTACATGGACTGTTAAGAAATAACGCTGTGCTACAGCTGCATTCACTCACCTCAAAGAAATAATGAAAGGGCCGTCTCTCCACTTAATAAAAAAGTAAACTTTGACAATAGTATGTGTAAGTTAGATACAACCAAATATTGATCTCTAACTTTTTTATCAGACGACTGAATTAAAATCTTCTACTTTTCCATTCCATGAATTAAAATAGTAGATAACAGTTTGATGAGTCATCCTTCAGGTTCTTAATTTCTTAATTGTAGCGTCTCAAGCAGTGATGAGGAGTAACAAAAAGCAGACACCCCCCCCTTAAAATCTCATTTAAAGTTTGAGAATGATAACCAGTGGGATCCATAATGAAATGCCTGGTAGGTCCGAAGTCATATGGAGAAAAAAGGGGAAAGAAGAACTGGGGTGGAATTTATTTGCAAATTTTCCAACTACAAAATGTTTACAGCAATACTAGTAGAGACCTCCACCAAAGACATTACTTTTCAGTAGGAAAAATGCACCAGTCTAATGGTGCAGGGCTTTTCCTATAGGCCATGTGCAACCCCTCTCTTAGTATAACAAGATAATAAAAATCAGCTGGTGTACATCGCTAATACAGGCTTTTGATAACTAGGAAAACCAAACTATGAAAATAGTAATTCAAAATCTCACAGAAACAGATAAAGGAGATCGGCTGAATAAGTATTATATTCATGTTAGGCACTGCATACCTCTCAACTACACATTTTTGTGGGATACTCAGATTTTTGCTTCATATTTTTGGTCAGTTTTTCATAAAACTGTGGTTTTTCCCACAAATTAGTGGTAGATCATTAAAGACTAAAGCTAGAAAATAATGACAGACATTTGAGTTTCAGACTTGTAAGAGCAATATTTTAAAAATGTCCCTATTTTTGGGGCCTTTGTCCCACTTTTATTAATGGCCTTGTCCTGATTTCTTGCTGTAAGAGGTTGAGAGGTATGATAGATAGACATCCAGTGGAATAAAGCAAGTATCTCATTACACAAAAGGATAGCAATCAGAAATGCAATTAAAGCCAGTTCTCCATGATTGTTATTTACATAAAGGGCAAGAGACGGGCTAAACCCTATGGAAACAGGACAAGGAAAAAGAGGGCAGTGCATCATGTATGTGAAGACCAGGATTATATAGCCATGGCATTTACACTGGAAAAAATAAAACCTTCAAATCACAGCTAAAGTAAAAAAATATCATAACCAGACTTTATGTACATTTGGGTTTATAACTGAAGGATCACAGCAGTCATACTAGTTTGCAAAAAAAAAATCAGGATGGTAGTATGGATATAAAAGAAACAAACATAGAAAGGAAGTAGTTATCTTTACTGAGACAGGTAAGTGCTCTTTATCTACCACTTAAGAAAAAGAAATGAGTAAGAAAGAATATGACTATAAGAGCCAGTGACAGCCAGTCTTTCTTGTACACGTTCAAGACAAACAATTTCATACAATGGATTTTGTATGTACGTGTGTATGTGTGTGTGTGTGTGTGTGTGTGTGTGTGTGTGTGTGTGTGTGTGTGTGTGTGTGTGTGTGTGTGTGTGTGTGTGTGTGTGTGTGTGTGTGTGTGTGCAGCTGTGTGTGCGTGTGTCAACATTAAATACCTATATAACTTATTTTCTGGATGTCTAATACTTCGTCAAACAACAATTACATATGCTACAGCAACTTTGAAAGGTTAGGAGACAGATCTATTTTACATCAAACATCTTAAAAAAATGTGCATTCTAATAAAAAAGCAAATATGAAACAATTTAATAGATGGCCTATTAACTGTGCACAGTGATACCCTCTGGCATGGATGGGTATTATTGGGAAAGTAACATCCTTGAGGGCTGTAGAGGTTTTCTACCTGCAATGTTGCACATCAGTACACCCCTGGCCAGGTGTTATTTCCCCAGTAAGAACCACCCCATTCAGCTTTAATGCTTGCATAATATGGGTTAAGCACACTGAATGTTAACAACATTGATATTAAAATTAAAACAGTTGCCACCTTTTAGAGAATATTAATCCATCTTAATTAGAATCCAGAGCAGGTACAAATGTTTAGTCAAAAATAAAAAAAATGCACCTGAGTGGAAATACAAAACACCTGTTGCATCTTCAGGAGCTGGTCCAAAAGACTAGGAGAAAAGAATGAACTATGAATCATATACAAAGAGAAGTGATAGGATAAAGGCTGACTCCTCCACACACTGAAGTTGAGATTCTTCTCTTCCCAAGCTAGGAAGCCATTCCCTTATACAACTTACTAAATATCTGGTGAGAACTACCTAAGAAGTACAAAGGATATTAAAATGTACATCTGTATACAGCCATGGATAACATGGCTCTACCCAAACAGAGACTAAAAGGAAATTATGTGTTAAATTTACAAGGAAAAGAGACATACTGTCACATGTTATATATCTTCATTTGGTGTCAATGAAAATATAGTTTTATGTTATGGATACAGTAAAATGATGCACATTTGAAAATACAAAAATATTTCAAACATATAAATTCTATAAACAGAATGTCATCAATGTGTACTTATCATCTGTGATATTATGACAACAATAATTTAAAAGACTACATTTAAATATGACAGTAAAAAGAAAACAAATAGCTCACTTGAACAGATTAAGTGACACAGTACCTATACTTTTAAAAGAATACCATTCATCCTAGCAAGTAGTTGCAATTTAACTCATCCTGAATTTGAGATGTTGAGAAAAGCTTGCCACATGCTGCCCTTTTGTCTGTTCATTTTAATGTAACAAAATGGATAGGTCTAATATGAAATTAGTTGATGCTCTGCCAAGTCCCAGGATATAAGATTTTGTTGTCTGGCCTTTTCAAGGGTGTCTTGGCATTCTATGAAACTAAAAAATGTAATCAGAATCGGTTGTGTTGGAGTTATTGGCCTAGCACATGGCCTCTGGGTCTGATATGTCCTTTCATTTGTATTGTTGGAAGTTTGCAGAAAGGTCTACAATTTTTTTGTGAGACGTTTTCGTACAAATGTTAATGTTTTAATCCTCTTTTTAACCCTGCTCCATATTACACATTTTGGAACTGAGAGTTTTACTTTATATTCTAAATATGCATGTCATAAGTATTGGTGCATAACAGCATTAACATTATTTCCATTTCACGTTAGATGTGATTTCAGTTAGAGAAGTAGATAATTCCATTTTTACTAGGGTAGAAAGAATCAATATTGGCCTAGATCTAAGAACTGGCTGCTACTGGATTCATGATCTCATCTGAAAATACATTTTTTATTATTTTACAGACTGATACTGTTAGATTAGGTACCTGCTATTTCTAATACAGGTAGCAACTCACTTATAGGATTAATAACTTGTATTAATATCAACATGTGATAAACTCAGATACCCCTCCCAAACCAAGGCAATACATTCCCATGAGCTAGTTATTTGAACTGATGAAATACAAGAATATAGTAATTACTCTAAAATACGCAGCATGACTGATTGCCCTAGATGTGCAAAAAATGCATTTCTTATGCCTTGACACATTGGATGTCATGATGCTGCACTATATAACCACCTTGAATGTTCGGAATGTGTTTCTGTACTCCTCTGAATTACACATTACAGACTCTGAATAAACAATGTTTTCATTATGCCAGATGTGTCACATGAGGTAAGGTGAAAGGAAACATAATTAAATGGCGATAAGGATGACGTAAAGGGGAAGGGCTTGGGAAGGACTAAGAAGGTAACCAATAGACATACCTTTTGTTAACAGAGAATAAAGGAAAGGCAACAGCATGGCATCCAAACACTAGCCTCATAGAAGATGCCTAGAAGAGTGTAACACGTATCCAGAAACGTACGATAAAGATCAGGTCAGAAAATATCCACGTTATTAGCAGTTATAAGCATGAGCATCCTAAATGCGCAAGGTGACCACTTTATTGTATCAATGGCACTGCTTGTTATTAACATCTGTTTATAGCTATGGTTCCACAAATATATCTGAGTTTTAAAAGCAGACTTTCATTTAACAAAAACATTATTTTAATGTATATGGTAATAAAAACTAAAATGTTATTTAGGAAGTCTGTTTTACTGATAATAAATAATAAAATCATTCAGTATACTGTATATCTGCATTTCAGAAAGTAAGATAAATAAAACATGTCCATATGACTTATTATTGTGGCTGAATAACATGTCTATTATTTACACTCATAATTTAGTGGGAAATGGCCCGTGCCCTTTTATACTGTGGTGATGCTTTGCTAATCTCCAAAAACTGAAACTATGCCTTACAACCATTAATGTTCGTATGATAAGAAATTCTTGCTGTCTGTATGTAAGTTACGTAACTACTTAGCAGTTTTCATTATAATATTTCTGTACTTTTTTTCCTATAGGAAGTATATTATTTGTACAACATCTAAACAATTATTACTGGGTTTATAAATAAATCACAATACATAATTGGCATGGAATGTAAATGGTGTATGAAGTATGCCTATTTGTATTACCTATACATTCATCTTGAGTGTGTTTAACTGTGACAAAAGGGATTACTGTAAACCTGAACTAATAGTCTATTCATTAAGTTAAGCAGTCTTGTAAAGGTAAGCTCCCCTTCTTCAGTAGTTACATTTGGAGACTATAATAAAGTCTGTTTTATCTCTGACAGCCCTTTTTGCAAAAGTATAATGTTGTTCACAAAGATCCTAGCAACAATGGATCTGAAAGGACTCTAAACAAGACAACTGGAGATATGTAACACCACTCACTAATTTATACAAAGCAAAATGGAAAGCAAGATGCTTGTTACTCTATTTTCATAAGACAGCCCTGCTTTCTTTAACATTAGTTGAAATTATTGAAATGCTTAATATGTGTTCTTTGATGTAACATGTCTGATTCTAGAATTAAGGAAAGAGCTAGTGTACTCAGTGAAAATCCTGACAAAAGAGGATTTAGAGTATCCGTCCTATTGCTGTTAACTATTTTGAGGATTCATAAGTTAAAACTATTCCCAGAATTATTAAAATATAATACATCATCCACAAGTATCACAACAGTAGCTTCGAAATTAAATAATGAAACATTTCTTCTTTTTCCCAACCCTCACTTGTGTATGCATCCTTCACAACAGGCATACTGTTAGTATTATGGCAATTTAACATCTTGGTCATGGAACTGTGTGGTATAATTTCATTAATAATATATATGTATAGAGAGCACAAAAGAATTTTATTGGTTAATGCTGTTAAAAACTCATTAAGACAGCAACACCACAGGTAGCTAGAATTCATGACAAAAACTTTGAGCTGAGTTTGTTCCTCAACTAATGAGATATTCTGTATTAAAATGAAAGCATTATTATTATTATTAATCAAATATAGTATACTAATGAATCAGAAAAGCAATTATTTTGTTATTAATGTGTTAATCATGTAAGTGAGCTAATGCATATCTTTTATCAGCCATGATTTCAGCAGTGTGAAATTTAATGTTTAATCAAATATCAATAAATAAATAAATGCTGAATAAAGTACAAGATGGAAATCTATTAATCTTTAAAATGACAGATGTTAATTAGCTGCCAGTAAAAGGAACTCATCTAGAGAGAAAGAGACAAGAAGAAAATTTGTCTCATAACTGCAAGCAGGTAAATGCTAAGTAGCTTCTTTTTTCACTACAGATGCAGAGATAGTAAAATGAGTAAAGTGTTAAGGGTAGACATGAGCTTACCAAACTATGTTACAGGACAAGTATACTCTAAAAATGATAGTTCCTTTTGCCAGAGTAAACTTTCCTGTGGGCAGAATGCCCTCATGCTTCTGCAGCTTAAAAAAAATGACTTAGCAGTTTCTTCCCCTCTATGGCAGTTCTGTCCTAGTAAGCTTCACTCCATTTTGATGATGAATAAATCTCATGATTACTGCCTTTGGAATTCATTATTTCACCTATCACATTTGAAAGTTTTGTTCCAAAGAAAAATGCATGGAAAGGTACCTGATATCCTTCTTTGTTATTTTATATCCACTAGGGTCATAAAATTATTTTTTTACTGTGTACTGCCATTTACAGCTGCATGTTTACCCTCCAGTGGGGCCATAAACCTATTTATCCTTTATATTTTGAAAATGAAGAACATGATAACCACTGATACGACTTCACTAAATATTTATGTTTTGTCAGGGAATCTGAGACAAAGGCTTACTCGGGGAAGATAGTTCCTGAACTGACAAAATTCTGCTTTTTAAAATAATTATGCTATTTCGTCAGAATTCTTAAAGAACCTTTTAAAGATTGTTTAACACATGAAGGAAACACATATGGACGAGTCACTGCAAACTAGTCACTGACATTTTTACTGAGCATTCTCAAAGGTAACAATATTTATCACTAGTTCCATTAAATGTGACTAGATCTGAGTTCTCACAGGAGAGAGCAGGACAAAATGTTCTCATCAACCATGCCCTCCCAGTGCATAATAAGCTAAAAGTATCTTTCCAAGAAAGTAAGAAGAGATTAGAATGCCGACACCATGAGAGCTTTCAATGACAGAAAAAAATTGAATAAAATTTTAAATTAACAGTTATTGCAAGCTGGTAGGATTGTATTAAAATTTGACATTAAGTTTGTGCTGCTAGCAGGATTAGATGTCATAGAACTTCATTACAAGATAAAAATAACAAAAAGCCAAAAAATGAGCCAGCAAACTATGAGACTGAATTGATATCTATTCAATGAGAAAAAACAAACTGGTTTTGGCTGGTATACACCACAGCCTTCCTCAGTGTAACTAAAAATAATTGAAAATAGTCCTTTTATTGATGTGCTTTAATTAAGTCAAACGTGATTGGATAATCAAAATTGTTCATTTAATCCAGGTGGGAATAAACCTCCCAGTTTAACAATCCACTTATTTTCTTTAGTATCTAGAATGGAATGCCATCCTGCTTTGTTAGATTTATTACCTTTTATAATGTCAATGACCATAAAACTGAACTTGGCAGATAAATGTTTGGTGGAATGTTTAAATAGAACACTACTTGGTTTTTTTGTTTCTTAAGTCACTAGTGTGTTCAGAAATTCTTAATCTAAGTGGCCATGAAGTTTGGCCTATATAGAGGGCACCACAGCTGCATGTAGCTAAATAAATCAGCCATTCGCTGCTACAATTGGCAAAAAGTTAATGTCATAAACTGTGCCGCAGTTCTTACTTGTAAATTTTTGGACTTAAAAACTTTACTGCAATGAGTGCAATGATCACATGGATAATATCCCATGAGTACCTCACCTGTCAGTGTGGTTTGTACTTCTTGAAAGGATGTTTTGGAATGTAAAAGTTTATAATGGTCGAAGTGTGAAGCTAGATTTCTGCCCCTACGGAATGAAAAATAACATCTGTCTGATAGAACATTAGATAGGTTGTGATCACTCTGTAGAATATTCCAGTGTCTTTGTACACTATTAATTAACAAATCGGAATTCCTACCATAAGTAGTGACTAACCTGATGGGTGACAGCCTGTGTTTCTCATGTTGTTTGTATTCCAAAAGGTCTTCTCTTTTTAGTGTATTGGCCCAATTGCTGGCCTGTAGAACATGTCCCATTTGATAGCCCCTGTCCTTGTATCTGTGAGTCAAATCCTGTCTGTATTCCTAAAAAGTGGAATCCCTAGAGCAAATGTGTCTCATTCTGATGTACTGGGATTTGGGGATATTTCTTGTTATGTGAAGTGGATGGAAGCTGGATGCATGGAGGAAGGTGTTGTATTAGGGATACTTCTGGAAAACTTCAGTACATAAAGTGTGATCTGATTTCCTAGAGATAGAAATGTCAAGAAAAGTGATTATGTTTATGTCAAAGCTAACCATGAAGTGTAAACCCCATTTGTTTTCATTTAAGTATTCAATTAATTCAGACAAATATTCCACATCCGCCCTCCATACCATCCAGCAATCATCCAAATAGCACCTCCATATGTCCATCTCTGTCAGGTATAAATTATACCCTGCATTGTAAATAAGCTGTTCTTCAAAAAAGGCCATAAAAAGGTCAGCATAAATGGGAGCAAAGGATACCCCCATAGCCGTACCCTTAATCTGCCAATAGCAGGTATCCTGATAGAAAAAGACATTGTTAGTTAGAACATGCTCTGTCATACCTAATAGAAAACTGTTGAATTCTGGCTGATACAATTGTGATTTGTTTAACCAGTATTCAAGGGCCTCTAGGCCAGCAGCATGAGGAATGTTAGTATAAAGGGCACTAATGTCTAGAGTACACATCAACCATTCAGGTTCAAGTTGGGTGTCTGAGATGATTTTCAGAAATTCAGTGGTATCTTGTATATGTGACCTGACCCACTTCAATAAAGGTTTAAGATGTTTGGTAAGAAATAATGACAATGGTTCAGTAATAGAGCCTCTCCCAGAAACAGCTGGTCTCCCAGGTGGTTTAACAGGATCCTTGTGTATTTTGGGCAAAAAATAAATATACTAGCTCATGGGGTCCTAGATGGTAAGCTGTTGCCTGACTTTGTCACTGATAATACCTTCATCTTTGGCTAATAATAGAAATTCATCTATGGAGTCCAGGGGCATGTCAAGATAATACCGCCTGTCCTGAAGTTGTCTTTTTGCTTCCGCATTGTATTGAAGCCAATTCATTACTACTACGGCCCCACCTTTATTAGCAGAAAGAATCACAATGTCTTTGTTGTTTTGTAGTTCAAATAGTACATATCTTTCGATCTTTGAGAGATTGTTTCGTTTGTAAGTAAATTCACCCTTATGATAATGTAGATCTTTGAGACCACTACTTTGAAATTGGTGTACCATGGGATTCATAGGAGGCATATACCTTGATTTATGATAAATTAATTCATTATCTACACCAGGGTCAGGAGAATCCTCAAAATGCAATTTAAGGTTTATAAGTCTACAAAATGACATTGCATCTTGTGCTAAAAGATCTTCAGTAACCAAAAAGCCAGGAATAAAATTTAAACCTTTATTCAGTAGTTCCATTTGTGTGGTGGGCAAAATCTGATCAGATATATTCAAAACATTGACATTTTGGGTTATTTCTGTGTTTTTAGTTTCAAAAGACAATCTATGTTATTTATTTCTGACATGTTTTCTGCCTGCTCTTTTGTATTTGGGCCTAAAGGGGCCGAACTGTATGCCCTCTTGGGGTGTGGGTGAGTCTGGTGTGTGTTGCATGTCTATATCTGTATATGAAGACATATCATCAGTGGATGACCCTATGTCCATAGGAAGCTTTTTCAATATAGAACTTGGTCATTTTCTTTTAGGAGTTCATGTTTGTGCTTGTTGAAATCTGACTTGTTTGCTGATACTAAAAGGGTTACCAAGCTGATAATCCATTTGGTACCTTTGGAATTTTTAAATTTTCCTAGTTTTTTGTTGTTCTTCAAGACCAGATAAATCTTTGACTAATTTATTCATATTGCTAATGAAGAAGGGCTGTCCTTCAAGTGTCTGTGCTTCGGAATATAACTTAGTAACTTCTACAATTTGTTGGTCAATGACTCTGTCATGGAATTTAGCCAGGGCTTCAACAAAACCCATAGTGGCTTGTTGTTGGATGTCCCCCCATTGTTTGTTCAGCTCATCATCAGCCTCATTAACAAAAGGTTGTGTTTTAATCCTTAGTCCCCTTGGTGTAATCTCTTTGACCACATATGCTTTAAAAAGTTTGGAATGCCAGACATGAGACCTAAGAGACCTCATGCTCTTATGTATCTTGTCAAAACATAAGCGACAGCTGGATTCCGGGCCTAGGGTAACCTCATTTATATCATTATTGTTTTTACTACCCAATCCAAAGACTCCCAAGTCTTCCCTATAAGCTGACAGACCCATTATATGTTTTTTAGTTCCATTGTGGCACAAATTATACCTTGAAAAAAAACTATTTTGTTGATAATGAGTATTAATATAGACCAACCTATAAAGATTGATTTGTGAATCTTTAAACACTTCTGGATCCACTTAGAAAATCCTATAAAAGTCTGTATGTGCAAAAGTTTGATGGCAAAATTAGCCCTTGCCAAATGCAATGGCAATGCTAAGCCTTATTAGTCCAATTAGTGCTTGTATTAATAAAAGAATGAGCAATAGTAGCCCTTGTATTTTTCATTGTGCTCAGTTTTAGGTCTGGTCTTGTGACCCACTTAGTAGTTATCAGAACAATGCTATGTCCACTCCAAATCCGGCTGCCATACACATAGCTGGCCTCTGGTTCATATGGTATAATATGTTTGTCTAAATATTAATCACCCCAATATATAAAATAAAATACCAGAATATGCTTCAAAAGATCTGGTCATAAACCTCAAAAGATAGAAAGAGTCAGTCAGCTGAGGGGCTGTTTAGAAATCTGAAGATAGGGCACAACACAAACAATAGTAAATAACCCCCATCCAAAAGCTGGCATCAAATATTATAAAAGTGAAGAAAAAACAAGCCTATAAAGCCAAGGGGACATCCAACAAAATTGTTAATGCCAATATCCACATTAATAAATGCCAAAATGTTGGTCTTTGCATCAATAAACTTGAACCATAACACCCATATAAAGAAAATGCTTGCCTAAATCTAGTAAGAGAGAAATATATATGTTTTGATGTATGTATGCTTATGTTATCAAGCTTGAATCATGCTATAAAAGATCAAGCATATCATGTATTGAGTTATCTAAATCTTAAACACACATATAGAGATAATGCTTGCATAAAACTAACAAGAAAAGAATATATTTATGTGTGTATATGCTTTTGTTGTCAAGCTGCAATACTGCTGTAAAAGAACAAGCATATGATGTATTCAGTTGTCTATGTCCAAAATGCACAAATAATTGGAAGAAAAAACACTAGCAGACACCTTACTTACTATCTGTAAATCAAACTAAGCTAGATAACAGTACAGTTTCAGTGTAAGCACTTCAGAAAATAGTCATCGCATCTTTAACTGCCCCTGATACAGTATAATTTCCTACAAAAATGTGTATATTGTAATAAAAAAATCACAGAAAATATTTAACAGATATTATTTAAATGAAAATAGAATGTAATTCAACAACAGCAGTTTCCTTGTTGTTATATGTCCAAGATTTTTGAACCAGACTGTACTTTAGCTTCAAAAGTCCCAAACATATCATCCAAACCCATCGTATCACATAGCATAAACATTTCTCATGTTTAGTCTAATGCAGAACGCTTAATCCCGATGTACAAAAGTTAGAATGATGTTTGGTCACACATATGTGATCTATTAATCTTCAAAGAAGCCCTTGTTTCAAAAATTAGCCATTGGTCCAAAAAGTAGCTCTGTTCTTGTGCTAATTGTTGATTGCAATGTGAAAATGGTGGCCGGGAAGCCAAAAGAACAGTTAGAACTGGTAAGTAGTAAAACGTATAAGCATAAACACAGAGTCACCCAAATACTCCAAAAATTATATGAAATATAGCCACATGTGGTTGTTTTTGTCCTAAACATATGCAACACAGTATATAGTAAAAATCGACACTTGAAAAGCCAATGAATGGACTGAAAATACACCCCTTGTAAAACCGAGTTTAAGTAACCAAAAGTGTGCTTCAAATAATGCAACTAAATGCCAAAAAGGCTTTTATTATTTACCCAGAGTCAGGAAGCATCCATAGATGAAGATGCATACATCGCAATGGTGAAAAAAGTTTAAAAGACTCGTGTAGACTTAATTTCACCTACTGCTGCTGGACTGCCTCATGTAGAAAAACGGTTCTTCAGCCAAACAAAACGACCTTGACTCTTGTAAATCACTGAAATACCAAATGTATGGCCAAATTAAAAAAAGGTAATAAAAAAGCGTGGATAGTCCAATTTCCAATCAACAAATTCTAGTTCTTTTGCTGTGAGCTACAGATAAGGCATGCAGCTCACACCAGTCTCACAGACCCCCAGCAAGGGATGAGAAAAGTCAGTGTTACATAAAAAGAATCCCCCCTGCACGAACGGCAATTGCACGGCTCTAGTAATTTGAAATCCAAAAGCCAAAAAATGAGCCAGCAAACTGTGAGACTGAATTGATATTTATTCAATGAGAAAAAACAAACCGGTTTCGGTTGGTATACACCACAGCCTTCCTCAGTGTAACTAAAAATAATTGAAAATAGTCCTTTTATAGATGTGCTTTAATTAAGTCAAACATGTGTTTGGATAATCAAAATTGTTCATTTAATCCAGGTGGGAATAAACCTCCCAGTTTAACAATCCACTTCTTTTCTTTAGTATCCAGAATGGAATGCCATCCTGCTTTGTTAGATTTATTACCTTTTATAATGTCAATCACAATGAAACTGAACTTGGCAGATAAATGTTTGGTGGAATGTTTAAATAGAGCACTACTTGGTTTTTTGTATCTCAAGTCACTAGTGTGTTCAGAAATTTTTAATCTAAGTGGCCGTGAAGTATAAATAACTGAAGACTCATCCACCTATTGTGCTTAGTGGAAGGAACCTAGGATGGTAAAGAATACATTTGATGCACACTGATATAGTACAGGTTGCCAGGTAGCCAAAATGTCATAAAATAACACTACAGCTAAATTGCAAAGCAATAAATTCCCTAAACATCAGTTTGCAATCAAGCACACTGTTGAATTAGATTAATAATAAGGATGGCACTATTTAGCAAACTGGTTTTAATATTGCAATAAATAAAATTAGCAACAGAATCTAAGGCAGAGTTCAAACTATAGTGTTTCCTAAGCATGTTCTTTATCTGACAGAGTATGGCAAGCTGGCTGTATGGCACTCATTTGCAAATCAATTTCAAGAAAATTGCTTAGCCTAGTTTTTGAGGTTTACTGTCAAAATCATGAAAACCCTATTCATGAATGTTCACTTCACTGAACCAAAATGTCATAAACTGTCACGCTGAATGGTCTGAATGTCAAATCGTTCAGAAGACAAGAATCAACATTCGGCATTTTTTGTACCACTCACCATCCAAGAAAAACACTGTTGACAAGTCATACAGATTTATACTATGTTACAGTGGGGCAAGCACCCCTGCACCCTTCACACCCCTTGCTAATTATATATTCTAACTCTGAGTTTACACTACAGTGAGTAAAAGGGTACATTTCCTGATCCCCACTGTACTGCAATCCATCTGTAAACAGTGACACTCAAAACCACGACTGCAAGCGATGCGTTGATGTTTCAGCGGTGACGTAATTTCCATTTGCAGTTTTAAACTTTTGCACCTTTACCCTTGACCTTATGAGCAACAGTAAGGTGAATTTCACACATTTGGTAGTAAACCATTTTTTGAAAGTACAACTTTTTAATAGGATTTTCATGCCCTCTCTACACTAGGTGCAGGATGCCTCACCCCCACCTCTAAATTTAAAATATCAAACGTCAAGGTTACTGCACCTTTGGAAATGGGCAAATTCTGACTGAAGTGACCTCCTTTACTGAATGCATGTTTGACCAAATCTACATTATTACTATTATGTCAGTGTGAAATAGCTGATTTCAAGCTCTAACTCTTTCAAAGAGTCCTACAGATATTTAGGCAGTGGAGACAGAATAGATGTAGACAGGTAGTTTAAGAGACAATTACAGCTCTGTAGTGACAGACATAACATAAACCCTGAGAAGACTGTCAGGAATCATTCTAGGTGGATTTCATAGATAAAAACTTATAGCCAGCAGATAGTACTAGGTGATGAGGGTAGCTCTTTAGCTAATGAGGATACCTTTAAAAAGCTGTAGTAAATCCCATTAGTGATGAAAAGAATGACAGACGTAATTGTTTTCCAAAAACTTATCATCATGTAACCTGGTTATCTCTTAAAACAGAATGGGTGATCAGGAAGGCAGTTGTTATATGGGTCAATAATATGAAACTGAAAACCCATTACAGCGAATGCCACAACACCGACACACATAGCCCAAACCGCAAATATGCCGAACCCCCTAAACCGCGAAATTTAGGATCTCGAATCATCATAGTCGGCCAACACCACCACGCGCTACATACTACGTACCCAAACATAATAAATAAAACACATACATACATACACTAACCAAACACTACTTCTAACCCTACACTAAACCTTACATATATCACTATCTATGCATTTACCTTAACCCGCACCCTAAACCTAAGGTCCATAACTATCGAACACTTACCCATCAAACATATACCCAAACAAAACAAATAATCCACACACATACACTTAACAAAACCTTACTCCTAATCCTACATTAAACCTTACATGCATTACCTATCTATGCACTTACCTTAACCCGCACCCTAACCCTAAGGTCCATAACTATCGCACACTTACCTTATGGAGCTATACGCAGACGGGCCAACCATGACAGTTTAACATGTTAACCACTCCAAAACTTCACCACCCAGATGTGTTCACCTGATAGTGAACCTGTTATCAATAATGAAATTGCTAATTTGGTTGTAGCATCTAGTATTCTTTCCTACCAGATCTCCATAACAGGCTGAGAAACCATTAATTAAGGCTTCTTATTTTTATGGCTTACTCTTTGCTATAATTCAGGTGATGATTGTATTTATTTATTTATTATTTTTATAACAGTGACTTATTGTGCTGATCAGACTAGGTTTATGACTTGATCCAAGGTGGTATTTATACTGGCTAGGAAAATTTAAGCAGGACCCTCGGCAAACACTCCTACCCTTCATCCTTTGAAATGCCTTTGGTAAATCTTCAGAGAAGACATGGTCAGCAAACAGCACAGACCAGAGTGTTGAAGCACAGTATGGATGTTATTCCAGATACCATATGTGAGAAGACAAAGTAGTTGAAAGGAAAGTAGTTGCAGAGTTCCCAGAGATTGATTTGGACCCATTATGATTGAATATTGTGGGTAAAATTGGTGATGATGTTTGCTAATGTGTCTGTTATTGATTTAGCTATACAAGTGACACAAAGCACATTGGTGAGTTATGAGTGATATGCAACTCTCTGAATCCCTTTGTCCTGGACCTTTAGCAAGAGTGGTGCAGTAGGGATGTCAGGAACTTTCAGTATTTCTATTGAAGTTATGAAGAGTGCCAAAGAACAGTCATGAGGGAGGAACATATTTCTAGTGTAAGCAATTAGTTTGTGACTCAGTGCACATGATATGCAACAGTGTTGTGGATTGCTAGGAATGCTATCTAACTGGGTCTATATTATATGTGCAAACGCTTAGGTTGTCGAATACAACATGATCGACACCTATTCAGAGAACGCACAAGTCAGCAAAACCTCACAACACAGAAAAACACATCACTGAATACTTTTACTTGGCCAACACCGTTCCACCCATTAATGAAAACAAAGCACACTTCCCACTACACCGCTCGCTACATACTACCCACCAAAACAAAATAAATAAACCACGTACATACACTAACCTAAACACTACTTCTAAACCTACACTAACCCTTACATACATTACTTTCTATGCACTTACCTTAACCCGCACCTTAACCCTAAGCTCCGTACCTATCACACACTAACCTTAATAAGCTATACCCAAACAAAATAAATAATCCACACACAAACACTTAACCAAACCCTACTTTTAACCCATACATACATTACTATCCATGCACTTACCTTAACCCGCACCCTAACCCTAAGATCTGTAACTATCGCACACTTACCTTACGGAGCTACTCTGCAGAAGGGTCGAGTATGCCGAATCGGGATTTAGAATTTTGTGGTTTCAAGCGTTAAGTGTACTCGCGGCTCACTTATTAGGTGTCAACCATGCTGTATTCGACATCCTAAGTGTTCATGCTTATGATATAGACCTGTTTAACCAGGTACTTTGGGTTAAGGGGATAGAGCTGCTTTCTGTTTTACCTGCTCTGTTTTCCTTTCTGTTTTAAGAAATCTGCTTGGCCTGGTGTTTTCATTCCATGTGAGAGATAGACACTTAAATTATCTAGGCTGCACATTTCACATGTTTTGTTTCATTGGTTAAATTGTTTCTTAAGTGATACTTAAATACACAGTGACTGTGTGGGGCTTTGTCTTTTTCTGAAAAGCTTTCAATGCTGTATAAACTAAAGCACTCCTGGTGATTCCCTACTATGTGAGGAAAGTAAACCTATATCTTTTTGTCTGTGAGTGATACAGCTGCATTCTATTTTACCAGCTGCATTTTGTTTTCCATTTTAAGAAATCTGTTTGGTCTGGCGTTTTTGTTTTATGTGAGAGATAGACATTCATGTTATCTAGGCTGTATATTTCATGTGTTTTTTCATTGGTCAAATTGTTTCTTGAGTGATACTTAAATACACAGTGAAATTATATGGCTTTGCCTTTTTGTAAAAAGATTTCAAGCCTTTGTAAACCAAAGCACTGCTGGTGGTTCCCTGCTGGGTGAGGGAAAGTAAACCTTTATCTTTCTGTCTGTGAATGATAGAGCTGCTTTCTGTTTTACCTGCTCCATTTTGTTTTCTGCTTTAAGAAATCTGCTTGGACTGCTGCTTTTTCTTCTATGTGACAGACAGATACATAAGTTAAAACAGCAAACAAATGGTAAGTATGACAAAGCACAGCAGATGAACCATAAAGAATTTTAATGGGTAAGTGCTTTCACACCAGTTGAAAGGTGCTTCATCAGACCACTGTAAAACTATCAACATAACATTTAAATAGTAACACATCATTAATTACATCATTTAATCATTCAATAGGCTCAAGCATAGTAAGCAACTTAATTTAACAAACAAATGCAGGAACTTATCATTTATATCACAGCTAAAGCTGCAGAATAAATAAGAACCATGTGAAAAATAAAAAAATATGTAGAAAATAATAACAAGGAACAATATTTAAACAATTAAAATATAAAAATAGTAACATTAGAAAATGTATCTAAGTGGACATGTCTGTAAATAGGGCTTAAAGGGGATGCCTGTATTTAATCCAGGGGACCTATCCACATGTAACTTTATATCCATCTAGTCTCAAATTGTTCCAGTAAATTATTAAGATCTCCCAAATGTTCAGATCTACTTAAAGTTTATATGCCCATAAAAGCTCTTTATGGTTCATCTGCTGTGTTTTGTCCTACTTATCATTTCTTTGCGGTTTTAACTTTGGGATTTTATTGGATAGTAGGACTTTATCCATTGTAGGATACCTGTTTGTTTGTTTAGTTCTACTGAGATACATAAGTTGTCTACGCTGCACATTACACCTTTTTTTATTGATTAAATTGTTTCTTTATTTGACTGTTTCTTGAGTGATACTTAAAATACACATTGTCTTTTTTTGAAAGGATTTCAAGTCTGCACAAACTAAAGTACTGTTGGTGTTTCCTTATAGTTTTCCCCCATGCGCTCTCACCTTCATTGCTCTGCTTTTTAAACCTATTGATTTTAAGCTGCCCAACTCCACTGTAATTTGAGCTTGTTGTTAATATTTTGGATTATTTGTTTGCCTTTCCTTGTGCTTATATTGAAAAAGTGCAAGTTGCCTCTCATTGTCTGTTCTACTGATTTACTTGATCTGAATTCATTATCTGTTTTGCTGTAGTGTATTTTTATACTATGGCAAACATTTGTTTTTACATCAAGAGGTCAGTGGCTTTTACGTCTAGTACACTGGCCTAGTCTATTTAGTTTGGGGAGGCACTTGAGATTTCTGCATGCAGTTTTATTGGCTGGAGGGTTCATTATTCAACTCATCTTGTTTTTATTGCCTTTATAAATTCTATACAATTGAGTGGCTCTTGGCTCATTTATACAAAGTAAAATACTTTTATTGAATAATCACATTTTTATAAGCTGTTTAAAGAAGACTGCTGTATCCGTATCTTTAAATTTGTTTGTGGTAGCATTTCATATTTTTTTAAATTTGTTTGTGATAGCATTTTTACTCCAGATACTGCTTTACTGTGCTTTTACAATGGGGGGGGGGGGGATTATTCATCTACTGGCAGTAAGTGTAAGCCTAGACTTTCTGAGATGGGAATCACACAGAAGGGCTCTAGGTATTTTTTGCACTTCTCTTATATACTGTGACTGTACTTTAGCAGTTTCAAAAAAACTGTACTGTCTGCTGCTGTTTAAGTAGTTAATTGAACTGTATTACATTGTATCTGTTAGTTGTAGGGCTGTTGTAAGTAGATACCAGCACAGTCCTGTCAAATTAACCCACTCCCTTCCTTAGTAAAACACAGAGTCAGAGCCTGCTATCATAGACTGGCAGTTTCCTATCATCTCTCTGGCCAGTGTGATAATCATGGGCATCCTGAGGCAATGTAGCAATTGTCTCATGTAAACTGACAACCACTTATTCCTGAAACAAACACTTTATGTGAGAGGTGTAGTTACACTATGAAATTGGAGACACGACTCTCACATAAGGACAAATTGAATGCCAAACAGGTTGTCATCACACACACACACTTCCCGCATTAAATAAGGACAGACACATAAACCCATGTATGCAGAGGTACTCACTAGTAACTTACCAAAGATCAGAGGCTTCCCAAATGGAAACCACCTACACACATGGCATTGCAAAAAACCACCACACATAATGACACACACACACACCAGTGTTTCAACAAATAAGCCCATGAGGCATAACACCACGAGACCTAATGTGTCAGTCATGGTTGACTCAATTGTGAGACACACGTATGTTCTTCTTACCAGGCTGGATAAGGAGCAGGTTACGGTTAGCTGCCTGTCAAGTGCCAGGATGCATCAAGTCCTTCAACACTCAAACACTCAAGTCACTCAGTCACAAGCACTGGTATGTCATAGTCCATGTGGGGGTGAATGACTTGAGACATACCTCACTGGGCTATATAAAGAGATACATGACTGAGCTGTCAAACTGTGTGTCACAGGCAGGTATATGCCTAGCCTTAAGTAGCATTCTACTGTCTCCAAGGATGATGCCACATTACAAACAAAAAACAATTGACTTTAACAATTGGTTCTGGTGTCAGTCCAAATATGTGACAGCCTGGGAAGACATGGTCGGAAGTCCATGTTGCTTTGCTATAGATGGTCTCCACCTGCCTTATTTTGGCTTTTGGGTACTGGCAAAGGCATTAGCCACCCCTATTGTGCCTTTTTTAGGCAGTGTCAAAATAATCAACCTCTCAACATAAGAAAACCCTCTCTAGATAAACTCAAGGTACTGATGCTCAAAGCTAGGAGTCAGACAAGAAACTTCACTCTCTGGAAGAACTCCTCACTTTGGAAGATCCTGACATCTGTGCAGGCACTAAAACATGGTTCAAATGAGTGGAAAGCACACCGGTTGTGCAGGGCTACAATGTCTTCCATGCATTCAAACATCAAAGTGAGCATGAAAGAACCAAAGGAAGAGGTGTATCCATCTTCATTAAGGATAAATACACCTTGAGACTGGTCAAACAATATGACTATCTTAAACCCCTCCATCTCCAATCAACTACAGGCAAAGCAACCTACAACATGATAGCTAGCTAGTGGTCCCCCACCATGAAACAGGAAAAGTATACCGCATACCTGGACTTGTTGCTGTCACTTGCCATATAGCCCAGCAACTTACCCATGGGTGATTTAAATTATCCTACCATCAATTAGGAAACATACATGACCACAAACATGCTGGCTTAGAGATTCTTGGACTTTGTCAATGCAAATGCTCTGGAACACCTAATTAGCACACCTACAAGAGGCTCAAATGTCCTGGACATAGTACTCACTAACATGGAAGATAATTGCTCCCCCCCCACATGTGATATTGTCCCTGGTAAGATTGGATCATAAATCAGTCTCATTTGATGTAATTATAAGAATATATACCCCATCAAGCTCAAAACCACTTAAGAATATTTCAAAGACAAATTACATCTGACTAAGTGATGGTATAGGATGTTTCAAAGCCCTCTTGAATGTAGATAACATGGACTGCTATGCAGAGGAGTACAGTAATAACCTGTATAACCACTTAAGCAGTTGTATAGATTAAAAATAGGTATTGCAGAAAAACAAGCCACCTGGTGGACCCCTAGTATAAACAGGCTATACAACAAGAGAAAGAAACTAATGTCTGAGAACAAGAGGGAACCGTGTCATCAGAGGAAAAAATCCTACTCTAGCTTAAACAAACAAATGACAGATCTTGTCAAGTACTCCAAGCTAATTACAAAGCAAAAACAGCCTCCCTAGCCAAAGATAATTACAAGCCATTCTTTAACTACATTCAAAATCTGAAAAGGGAATACCCAGATATGCACTGAACTGGTTTTGGATGGCACCACCCATACTCAACCGCAGGTAATAGCCAACCTGCTAGCTGACAGATTTGAAGCAAATTTCACCCCCCTTTCCCCTCCAGTCATCCCCCACAGTATACTGTCACCATTCCTCAGTCTTTTATCTCAAAAGAGCAGGTCATCTTGGTGCTCTTTAAGGCCAAAACACAGCATCAGTGTGACCAGACAACATCCTAGGTTGTCTTTAAAGCAACTTAAAACATGACCTAGTAGACCCACTTGGATCTCTAGTTAACAATAGCCTGTGAATTTGCTATTTTTCAGCTGAATGGATGACAGCAACCGTAATCTCTCTCTGCACAAAGGGGGACCATCAACCCACCCTGGAAATTATAGGTCAATAAGCTTAATTAGCCTCATCTTCAAGGTCATGGAAAGAATCATTATGGACCTTATTAACAAGGACATGGGTAATCTCCAAACTCTGCACCAAGCCAAGTTTGGATTCAATAAAGCTAGATCATGCCTGTTAAACATGGCTGACTTCTTCAAAAAAAGTCACCAAGGCCATGGATGAGGGAAAGACAGTGCATATTTCTTATCTTGACTATCCAAGGTATTTGTTACAATCACCCACTCAGGTATTATAGAGAAATTCTCCCAAATGGGAATTAATCCCTTCATTACCAGATGGGTACCCAACTAGCTCACTGACAAGACACATACTATCAAAGGGGTGACTTCACCTCTACCAAAAGACCATTCACCAGTGGTGTACCACAGGATTCTGTGCTGGGCCCATTACTGTTTGGAAGTTATTTCTCAGAAGTCCCAAACTTGCATGGCCTGTGGTTGACCAAGTTCACTGACGATTGCAAATTGGGAGAAATCATTGCGTCCCCCAGTGATGTTAATATACTGCACCCAGGGTTAAAACAGCAAATGATTGTTGCCAAAGCCACAAATCTAAATGCAAAAAAAAAAAAAGCATCATTATTCCATTTGAGAAAATTGACATCCCTGCTAATTACATTGTAGACAGCACCCCCTAAGGGTAGACTCAGTGGTATGTGATCTGGGTACTCAGGTTGATAGCAGTCTGAACTTTGCCCACCACATATTCAAAGTAGTAAGGAATTCCTTCTATATGGCGATCTTATAAGTAAAGACATTGCATCTAGATCTAAGGATGTTATATTTCCATTATACTCAGCCTTCATCAGACCAATAATTGAGTACAATTCTCCCTTTTGCATGCACCTCACCAGACACCTGCAACAAGTGGAAAGACCATAGAGGTTTCTCACTAACAAATTACAGGGTACACAAAACAAGACTTACACAGAAAGACTGAAGGCCTATCATTGTATTCTGTCACCTACAGGTTGCTAATGGATGATCTGTGTCTGGTTTACAGGACAGTTTCTGATCTGGCCATGATGGAAATACTACATAATTGTAATTCAAACTCCGTGAGGGTCACTCACTCCAGGGACCTTAACCTAGTATATAGCATGAACAGATCATGCTGGGGAGACAGATACATCTCCCCGAGACTGTCACTTTTCTGGAACAAACTTCCAGTTCACATGAAAGAGTGCCCCTCCCTCCCTGACCCTTTTCAAATGCAGTCTAGATCAATAGATGGGTAATCACAAATTCACTCCTAGGGTGGCACCCATGTCCCTCTTGGACAGAGGAAGTCAGTATTAACTACCTTATACCATTAACTCTATGACCTTCACCCATCTAACCACCAACAACTGGGTAAACTCAGGATAAATATGACTAGGCTTGTAAGGGCTCTAGGGCCTTTAGCCTAGTAACATTTTATGAACCTATGAACATATTAACATATTGATGTTTATGATGGAACAGTTAAGGAACCTCATTAATTTGGGTTTACAGTAGATATATTATGTAAGCCTTTGATTTCTTCAGAACATTTTAAAGGAAAATGTTTTTTTTGTCTTGAATTTCTTTGTCTTGAATAATTTAGAATTAGATAAGATGTGAAATGCAAGCTGCCTCTGAAACAACTGTGCAGATGAACAGACTTGTATTCTTAAAATAATAAGCTATACCCTGTCCAGGGTCACTTAAGAAAATAAAGAAACTCATTAATTTTTGCACTGAGGCTTGAGAGGAGGTGGCTGACCTGAATGTGGAAAAGGGTAAACATCTTCATTTTGGCAGAACTACTATTCATACAAGTAAGCAGAGGGTATATAAGATACCCTCATCCTTCAGGAGTTTATACTGCTATGGGAAGAAGAGCTATTTTTTTTGTTTTTCCTAAGGGGCTTACCCTCTACAGCCTCCCATTTGGAAAGGCAAGCCAACACATACCCTATAAACGTAGATAAATAGATAGATAGATAGATAGATAGATAGATAGATAGATAGATAGATAGATAGATAGATAGATAGATGGATATCCTCTCCATGGTCGCACAATTGCAAAGTAAAGAGAAACTGATAAGAAAAGGAAATCACTGCTGGCACAGATATAGGATCAGCACTGTCTGTGACTTCCTATGATAAAAAGAGCAACAAATGCAGCCACTGTAGATAAACTTCACCTTCTCCAAGAATGTGGAACAATAAGTATAAGTGGAAGAAGGTCAAGTTTATCTACAGTGGCTGCATTTGTTGCTCTTTTTATTTATCTATTGATACAGTTTGTGCTAGCCCTGTGGAACATGGCTGAAGGCAAAATGAATGAGCCACTTAACAATGTATATCCTGAGGTAACTGTTACAACCAACTTAAATAATTTGTTGCAACATGATACAAACTTATTATTGTTGTATGAACCTTTTGAAGAATTTATGACTGATGGGCAATTCAATTATGATGAGAAACTGTTCATTAATAAGCTGCATGAACTGGAAAATGAAATAAACAAATTTAAATGCCTACAATGGCAGCGGCTACATTTTGAAGCCTGTCTGTCACAGCGTGTAGTCCCAAGAGGATTAAGAGTTTTAACCATGCCGACGTCAGGTGAAAGTTATCCAGAATTGTTAAAATGCTGGCAAAGGATCAATTTGGAGAGTAGCTTTAAATATATGGAACTCTTGATTGAGTTCCATAAACCCACTGAGGATATACTATTAAAGAACATACAATTAAAGGAGCAACAGTTGCAAGAATTGGTCCCTGCAAGTATATTTGAAAAAGCCATCAACAGACTTTGTGATAGCATAAACCTTTTTGAGCAACAGTTAATTAGTCAAAAGAAGAAAAAGATGGACAGGGACTTAAAAGATTTTTGGGCCATTAATGTCTTTACTTGGCCCAGGCGCTATGATAATAATACTGAAAATATGGCACATAGCTCCAATAGTAAAGAATCATCTGTCAAATTTGACAGCCGAACTGTTACAGAATCGGCTGATAAATCAAAAAATGTTTTGGTGGAAGCTACTAATGTAAACGACACATTTGTCAATGTGTCCAACATGAACAGTCTTGATAATTTTATGGTGACTCCTGCAATATTAAAAGACTCCCATGCATTAGAACCTGTTGTCCAAAGAAAATAGTCAATACCAATTACCACCTCTAGTTCTGTGGATTCTTTGTCCCCCCTTTACCTATTCGCAAATTGGATTGGCCCAGGAGGGGTCGTTTGGTGAGTCGAGGAAGGAAGCGAAGGCTGCCCTCACAGGAAAGAACTTCGAATCGTAGGATAAAGATAATGTGGGAACAACAAAAGCAGACATAGACACTTTGGTTTTTAATTTATCTCAGCATCCGCTAACGCTGCATGAACAGTCTCTGCTTCAGCGTGGATTAACTTTTATCCCATCTGCTGATACACAGTATGTAGACACTGTTTTGGACATAAAAACTTTTGCTCAAAATGTGATGTTAAAAGTCATGCTTGGCTCTGATAGTTCTGTTGGTAATGATAACAATTTAAAAAAACCTAGTACGTTTGTACCTGTGCTCACTGCATCTTTAGAAACTTTCTGTAATGTGTGTGAGAATGATTTGATGTCTATTTTTATGCAAGGTGGAAAAAACATAAAAGGAAAATTTCATAATTTAACAGCAAGCGAGTTTAAAGCTCTACAAGCACTGCAGAACGATGAATCCATATGCATCAGACCAGCTGATAAGGGAGGGGTGATTGTGATTCTGGATACTATGTATTATGAGAAGGAAATAAACGATATGCTAAATGATGTACTAACTTATAAAAATGTAACGTTGTCAGATATAGATCTGATTTGTAGTCACGTTTTTAGCACGTTTAATGACTGTTGTTTAAGTCATATCATTTCCATGCAAGTATTGGAATATTTCCTGATTTTGCATCCACTTATACCTTTAATTCAGGGCCAACCTAAGCTGCATAAAAATCCCAGCAACCCCACTAAGGCCGATTGTGTCTGGTAGAGGGTGGATTACCCATCCATTATCAGTTTTTGTTGAGAAGTGGTTAAGGCCTGTGGTTGCAGGTCTGAGCAGGTTTTAAAGGATAGCAAACAATTGTTATGTGATTTATCGTCTGTTACCGTGAATAATCAGAGTATGTTGAAGGAAAGCTGTAAACTCTTTATTTACAGTTATACCCCATATTTATGGTATTGAAGCAGTAAAGGTGTACTTAGAGAATAATAGTACGTATGGTGCAATACAAATTGATCTAATATGCATGCTACTTGAAATTATATTGGAGAACAATGTGATGCTTTTTAAAGGGAAATACTATCTGCAACGGGTAGGGGTTGCGAAGGGCACACCCTGTGCCAACAGTTACACGAATATTGCGTTGGCACAATGGGAAGAAAAGGCAATTTTGATGATTGATATCTATAAGTCACATGTTTATTTATATAAACATTTTGTAGATGATCTTTTTTTAATTTGGACTGGATCATATATGCAGTTGATGCAATTTGTAGATTATTTGAATGGCAGTACAAGTTTTTTGAAGTTTACATTGAAGGCCTCCAAAACAATGATAGATTTTCTAGATGTTGCCATTATGAAAGATCATAATGGTGTTTTTTCTACTACTTTGTATAGAAAAACATGTCGAAGAAATAGCATCTTATCTCGAGATAGCATGCATCCTGCACACGTGTATAGAAATATAATAAAGGGACAAGGGATGAGGATATCCAGGTTAAATACTAATGATAGAACTTTTATGAATGATCTGGACACCTTTAGGGGTGAGTTGGTTGAATGTAAATATAAGTTGGAAGAAATCGATTATAACCTTGGATATGTTAAAAATTTAAGAAGTACAAAAGCCAAACCATATATGAGTAATAACTTGGAAACTAGGATTGTTAGCAATAATAATAAAAAAGGTAAATATAAATTGAATAGGACATCTTTAAGTCTTCAATACTCTAGTAACATTGATGTAGTAAGGGATGTTGTGAAACGGAATTGGTCCATTCTGGAATCTGATGCACAAATTAAAGAGTTTGTGGGAGTTAAACCACACTTTAAATTTAAGAATAAAAAGAATTTAAAGAGATTGTTGTGCAGTACGAATAAACAACATCTGCAGGATAAGCTATTAGTTCAACCACACTTAGTATCTTGTGGCAAATGTAGTATATGTAAAGTTTTGAGTATGGACAACATTTTCATACACCCCATTACTGGCATTAGATATGAATTTAAAGTTAAGGCCACATGCACTACTAATGATTTGATATATTTAGCAGTTTGTAATGACTACTCATCATTTTATGTAAGTATGACGAATAGGTCACTTCGTGATGGAGTTAGGGAACACCTTTCAGCTATCCGTAATGATGATATCGAAATAAGTGCATTAGCTAAACATATAAGGGTCAATACGACACATACCTTTCAATTTTTAGTTATTCGTAGGGTAGAATGTGGCTCAAGATTAGGAGACAAGAAAAATGTTACTGAACAAAAATAACTGTACTGGATAGTTAAGCTACAGGCCGATAAGAGCCCTGGTCTTAATGAGCGGGCCTCTATAAAACCTCTACTTGCTGCTAGGAAGCTTAAGTAACTTTTAAAAGATTTATATATTTTTATATTTATGCTTATATAGATGTATATCTTGCATATTTATTATGTTTTAAAAGATTTTACCTTTAAGATCAGAAATTGGTTAATTGGTTACTTAATTCATCTAATTGACGATGTATTTAAATGGAGTGAATGGTGTAGCAATGAAGAAGCATCAGTTGGATGTGAAAGCGCTTACTGTCGGTACCTGTTTAATTTTTGGATTTGAATAAATCGGTTTTATGCTGTGGTCTCTCCGTTCTCTATTTTTTCGACTTCCTATGATAAGCAGTAAACAGGAAGTTCAACATCAGGAAGAAGATCTCAACCAGATGGAACCCCATTGAGTTGTTTCCTGATGAGGTCTGAAGAAGCCCATGGTAAGCAGAGACATACCACTGATCCTTAATGAATGGAATTGTTGAGTAGGTATACACTCAGTGTAGAATAAAACACTTTGTAGAACTGTACTCAACAGATTAAGGGTGTGCATTAAGGGTTGTGATCAGACTGAATACTTGGTTGGGTAGAGTGATATCTTAAGCAGCACCTCACTTGTATAAACAAGCTGTGCGAAGGGGAGAAATTAGTAGATATTTAAAACTAGACATACCATTTGCATTTCATATGGCAGGAGTCAGTACACTAAAGTGTCTTTCTAATGAGCAATGAATCACTTCATGAACACAAACTAGTACAAATATAATACTGCAAGTAAGGGATTTCATTTCCATCTATGATTCGGGGGGGGGCATGTGTTTTCTTTAGGTTAATTTAAAATAATCAAAAATTAGATGTAATTGTGTACTGGAAGACTTCCCACATTAGTTAATTTGTTCAGCTCAGGTGCTAACAGTCCAGAAATGAAACATTTTATCTCATTCTTAACAGCTGCAGTATTTCTTTGTACTGTACATCCCCTACTAGAGTGGAATACTGTTAATTCATGATGATTACAAAAGCATGTTATTTTGGGTCTATATTAGAAAATCGAATGTTTAGTTGATCGAACACCTAAACATAGATCTTCTAATATCGAAACTAAGAATATCAACCCCCCCCCCAGCAGCCAGTAAAAAAAAAAAAAAAAAAAAAAAAAAAAAAAAAAACCAAGGCAGAAAATCGTCGCACAGGAGAAGTAACCAAATAAGGGCACGAGACTCAAATGTAATCCTGCTGCTTTATTCACGAATACAGATACAAGCATAAACGCTATACATACACAAGGCATTTTCATGTAAACACTTCATCAGATGCTTGAGAGAATAAGAGGTTCTCCAAAATGTATCTGTAAATGCAACACTTCTAACAGTCAGCAACATTTGCTTTCTATGTCAGCACTTGGGAAATCAAAGCAGTCTTTCCTACACAGGAAATGATGTAGATGTGAGACCTAGACATTTGTAAATTAGGTTTGCTTTATGGACATTAGAGCAAATTTATAATTTACAAATAATACAGAGATAATATTTTTCTCGTTCCTACCTGTTGAGCTAGTTGATTTTATCCAGCCAGTCGGTCGGTCTTAAAGCAAAGCTAACTAATTTGTGTGCTGCGGTTTTACGTTGCTAACTTTCTAGTACCTGGTTGGCATGTTGCTGTGCTCACAGAAATTTGTGAATTTCCCATTTTAAAGTAATGTAGGTAGATATACCTCTCAACTTGCAGTTAAGTACGAATGTGGTAGCATCAGTCCCGATACGAAAAACAGCAATAAAGATCACGCTTGAGTTACCCTGACAGCTAAGAGAAGGAGGATTCAACACGAGGAGTTTGGGGCTGCTGATGGATTCATCAATTATATAAAAACCACACCTAACATCATTCAACCATTCATCCAGTGTCTGTGGCGAAGAAGCGAAGGTTGTCGTTGATTTAACAAGGTACAAGCAATCAACGAACTAGGCCCATTTGTGACATTTATTGAACATATACCATGTTTGCTTTGGGGCTAACTGGTAGTAACTGTTATACCTTTTGCTGGATGTCTTTCAGAAGGGTTAAGACGTGAAGGATGTTGCTTATTTATTGAGATCAGACATATCCACAGAGACTGAGTTTATTTTTTGTTTTCATGATTCTTTAATTGTGTATTTTTGACTCAAATTATTGTGGTGCATTCTCCTGAGTTGGTTATAAGTTGAGGTTGGCACCAGGTTCGTTGGAAGTTGAAGGGACATATTGAATTAACGTTATTTGTCAGCTAGCATTTTGTACTTTCTTGTACTAACACGAATGGTTATAAATTGCAAGTGAGTTCCTTCTATTATATATGTATGACAACTTTTGAGTGGAAACTATTAATATAAATAACTTTGGTTTGTTTACAGGATATTGTGCCAATAGTGGCATACATTTAAAGTGTTAATTATTGGGCCACTGTTTGGGAGCTTACAGACATTATAGGGATCTAACACTGTTTCGTTGCTGGCTATTGACATGTTTTGGTCAGGCTTGTTATAGTTATAATAAAACCTACCTGCTGGATATAACTCTATCCCGCTATAGAGTCCCAGCCACTTATTTAGTTTTCTCTGGACAATCACTCCTTCTTGGCTCTCCATATATGCTACAAACCTCCTATAATGCTCTACACATCTACAACCACTATTACTGCATTTGCCCTACTAATCTCTCTCTCCTGTCTTACCTATCTCACACTATTTCCTAACCCTTACCATACTACTCCCACACACTCCACGGCATCATGCCATCCTCCTCACTCCCTTTCTTACACATCCATCTCTCATGAACTGTTCTACTTCAACCCAACACACTTATTCAAACCTAAGCTACACCTCTCCCCACCCCCCCTCCATGCATCTCTCATACTTCACACCAAACATTCACTCGTCTCACACAATCTATTCAACCCATCCCCACTACATTTCCTCACTCTACTCCTCCACCATACCCGTCTCTCACTTGCCGGTGACATTCACTCTAACCCCAAACCCACCTCTGTCACTAATATCACTAAGCCCTCCTCCCTACCAAACAAATCCAAGTCCATTCGCCTCATTACACTCAATGCACAAAGGCATAGAAACAAAATCCCTAACCTCCATGCTTGGCTCTCCCATAACCACCCTGACATAACTGCCATTTCTGAAACCTGGCTCAAATCCTACATAAAAGATAACAAAATCTTACTACCTGGTTACCAAATCATTCACAATGACAGAGCCCACAAAAAAGGAGTTGGAGTAGCTATAATCTACCCCTCCTCCTATACCATAACTTCCTACACCAATAAAATACCAGCATTTGCCAATGCTGAAATTACAATTGGCTTTCTAAAAATAAACAACCACAAATCCATTTGTATCACTGCCCTCTATATTATCCCTGGTTATAACATCAAAACAGTTGAGAACATACTATCCTGGTTCTCTTCTCACATAAATAATGAAACCTACATCCTGGGGGACACCATCATCAACTGAGCGACTTTAAACTCTGATACCCCATCCCACACTATCAACCTGTACAATTTCTCCCAACTAATTGATTCACCAACTATACCAAATAAAGATTGTACCTCTGGAGCCATCATTGACTGAATCCTAACAACTTACCCATGTCTTATCACCTCTGCAGGAATTATACCAGATCCTCTCAGTGATCACTTACCTGCCTTTGCTGACCGGCTCCCATCTCCACTGCAAAAACATCAACACTACGTTCAAACCCACAACCTCTCCCCTTTCAACCCTCAAACTTTCTCACAATGCATAAAGCTCACTGACTGGCCCCACTAAAAACCCTTCCACTAGATGATGCTGTATCCTATTTTAAACATTCATTCCTGATCCTCCTCAACCAACAAGCCCCCTCAGAAACAAATGCATCAAAACCAATCCCTCCTCATGGTTATCAAATGAAACTAAACTGGCCATGCAACATAGGGACAAAAAATGGAAACAATACCAAAACATAAAAACCCCAACTCCCTCCTAGAATTTAAGAAACTCCGAAACTACACAAAAAAGCTTATAACTAAAGACCGCAAAGCCCACTACTCTTAAATCCAGTCTTTGCACTCAACAAATCCCAAAAAATTCTGGGACTCCATATCATCCATTTTGCATCCTGGTAGTAAAGATAACTCCTGCCCTAATCCCACGCTCTCCAACCTTGACACAGCCACCCATTTTAGCTCATTCTTCATAGACTGCATAGCCAAACTATCCTCCTCCTTCCCACCCTCCTCCCCCAGCCCCACCCACCACAACCTCTTCCCTAATCAACTACCCCCCTTCCAGACCCTCCTGCCTTTCTCCCATTTCCACATCCACAATTAAAAGACTTCTCCTCAAACTCAAACCCTGTTGCAATGCACCTGACAACCTCCCACCTACCTTCCTCAAACAATCAGCAGATAGCATCGCCTATCCTATCTCAATTCTCATAAATAGATCCATTCAAGAATCATACGTTTCCTCTATCTGGTGCCATGCTTACATCATACATCATCCCCCTCCACAAAGGTGACAAAAACTCTGAAACCACCAACTTCAGGCCTATTGCTATCCTTTCCCCCCTTTCTACAATTCTAGAGAAAGCCACCCAGGCACAACTCATGACACACCTAACCCAAAACAACCTCCTATCCCCTACCCAACATGGCTTCCACCCTAACCACTGCACCATGACTGCCTTTCTTTCCTTTCTGTAAACCATCAACCGTGAGCATGATTTAGGCAAATTTGTGTCTACACTATTCCTAGATCTGTCAAAAGCCTTTGACACCATCTCTCACACTCTACTCATATCCAAACTTTCCACTCTACATCTCTCTCCCCCCACCATAGCCTGTTTTTTCAGCTACCTGTCCAACCGCCAATAAGCTGTCCAATGGAAAACATCAACCTCACCCTTCCTACCTACTTCCACAGGTATCCCTCAAGGCTCTGTTCTTGGCCCTCTACTCTTTAATCTATTCATTAACAACTTCCACCACTCCATCCCAGAGTCGTCTGTCATTGAATATGCAGATGACTCAACAATCATCTGCTCAGCCTTCTCTCCCTCTGAGCTCCTAACAAAACCCATTTAGCCTTCTCCACAACAGACTCCTGGATGCAGTCCAACCACTTGGCTCTTTATTGCCAAAAAAAATAAATTAATGTTATTTTCCCCTTCCAAAAACTCCATTATTGACAAAACCTCTTTCACCATGCAGGGCCAGAACAACACCCTCCTTGAAATTGTTCCCACAACAAAGCTTTTCGGCATCATCATAGATGAACAACTAAAATTTGATACTCATATCCACTCCGCAATCAAAAAAACACTCCTAAAGATTGGCCTCCTTTACAGACACAACCACTTCCTCAGCCCCTCTACTCGTCAAACCCTAGCATCCACCTTCCTACTCCCCTCCCTTATGTATGGTGCCCCTCTGTTTACCAATCTCCACCTTGGCTTAAGTTTCAAACTTGAATGCTGTCGCCATAAGATATGCAAATTTGCAACCAATTCTAAATACTCATCCCACCACTGCCACTCCCTCCTCTCCCTCATTTGGCTTGAGCTACCCAATTAACTCATTTACTTACAACTCACCATTACCCATAAGCTCATCATTAAACCTACAAACTGCCCATGTCTCGTTACATCCTTAAAACCCTACATACCCAACCGTCCACTCAGATCCACAAACCAAAATCTCCTTCTGGTCCACAAACCCATACGACCTCCTGGCCATCTTCTAATTTCCTACTCCTTAGCTAAACTGTGGAACTCTCTCCCCCCTCACATACACAACATATCAAACCATACTAATTTCAAATCTCAGCTATTCTCTCATCTAACAGCTAAATGGGAATGCCCATGTCACACTCCAACATAAACCCCTCTCTACCCTTTCTTTTTTCCCTGCACTGAAATCATCACATGTTATCACTACTATTGCCTCTTGTCATCCAGAATCATTCACATCCCCTACCTGGGACTGAATTTCTCTGTTATCTAATGTACTATACTTTCAATAACACATAGATTTGGTGCTTCTTTCATAAATAATGGTTCATCTAACCACAAATGGATTGTAACTATGCTTTAAATGTTAACTCACTTAGAGCTTAAGTCACATTTTGTTCTTCTATTAATGTTGAGTTTACCGAACCTGCAAAGGTCTGGTAATCCTCATGTTCTTCAATGTTAACTCTCTAAATGCTTATTACATAATGTATTATTCTTCTGTAATGTTTAATTGTTTTGTATGAACTCTTTGTTATTTCTTTGTAACATTTAACTTGGAATGTCTTAGAGCTTTTCTCTCCGGGCCTCCACTGAAAAGGGGCTCTATGTGGCCCAGTGGACTTCCCCGGTCATCAAACTTAAAATAAATAAATAAATAACTGTGTGTGTTTATGGGTCCCGTTCAGATCATCGAAACCCCAGATCATCAAAGTCCACATTGTTAAGACGAAAATAGTAAAAACACATTTCAGGGAAAGACTGGATCAACAAAGATCTTCCCAGGGTAAGTAACCTGTTGGCCAACAAGGTGAACTTTGCCCTTTTTCCAACTGTAGTGCGATCTTGGAGTTGGTGTATAATGTTGGGGGCGAAACCCCAGATCATCGAAGACCACATTGTCAAAACGAAAATAGCAAAAACACATTTCAATGAAAGACTGGATCAACAAAGATCTTCCCAGGGTACATAACCTGTTGGCCGACAAGGTAAACTTTGCCCTTTTTCCAACTGTAGTGCGATCTTGGAGTTGGTGTATAATGTTGTGGGGTGGGGGGCATAACTCCCAAACTGGATGTGGAATGGATGGTGACTTTTTAGATGAGTGATTATTTACCCTGGGAAGATCTTTGTTGCTTTGGTCTTTGGCTGAAATGGGTTTTTCTTATTTTTGTCTCAACGATATAGTCTTTGATAATCTGGGGATTCAACGATCTGAAGTAGACCCATATATATATATATATATATATATATATATATATATATATATATATATATATATATATATATATATTACACTGCTATGATATACTGGTTAATCCCATGAATAATTCTAAATGATGGTGTTATATTCTGCCTATCTGTGTAGTGCCATGTTCTTTCAATACAGCCGTATATTTACACTTTATTACTGTGGATCTCTATCAGTATCCTTTCTCCTACAACTGCTTTGAGCTTATATGCATGCACTTTTTTTACTCTCATTCTACTCTCATGTTTTCCTTGTATTCTCCTGCTCTGACTTACTCTGGTCATTCCTCCATTTCTCTATTTGTATATGATGTACTAACTTTATTGCCTCAATATAAATTTACAGTTGAGTAAAGTTTATTTTTTCTTTCTTTCATTTCAGAGCCTGCGGTCTCTATATCTGACCTCGATAATGCAGGAGCTCTATCGCAATACCCTACACCCACATGTTTACTGAGACTTTTTTAATTGTTTCATGTAAGTATATTAAACATGAAGGACCTTGCTGCATATTAACTTTAATCATTTAAATACATGCCTCCTCTGTGATTGAAAGGTTCCTTACTAAGTTGGCCACTGTCTCCTTTTGGTTGACCAGTAAATTATACTGCATATGCCAGGTATTTAGCCTCATGAAATGACAGAAAATCTGTTTTACTTACATATTTTTGTTGATTGCTTTGTTCTGGATATAAAGTGATTGTTCTCAGTTATAAACTGACCTATAAATTGAACTGGGGATGGGAAGGATAGAGAAAAAGCATGGAAAGAAAGGCAAAAATATTGAAACACCTCAATATTTTGAAAATTTCAGAATGCTTTGCAATCATACTAAAAAGCAAATAATGGAAGCCAAAAAATACTATAATAACTTTCAAAATAATACTAAACGCAACCTTAAAAAAATATTGGCATCCATGAAAGAAATCTTACATCGCAGGCAATAATTCAACCTAACCTCTTCTCCTGATAATTAACCACTGAAAACAGAAAACAGTTCAACTGTTATTCTTATAGATAGCATAGCATCTCTAACCAGAGATTCTTCAACATCTAATCCCAATCCTGCCCAACAGCCACATCTCACCGCATCCACTTTCACCTTCAAACCTGTATCCTATATAAAACTACTTTTTAACAAACTTAAACCATGCTCTTCTTCAGCTGATGACCTTTCCAAGTGAGTACCTAAAAAGAACAGCCAATAGCATTGCTTATCCTGTCTCAATCCTTATAAATAGGTCAATTTAGGAATACGATGTTCCCTCTCTCTGGAAAAAAGTCACACTTTATCAGTCTGCACAAAGCAGGAAATTCAACAGACATGAATAACTTTAGACCTATAGCAATGGTATCTCCCCTCACCAAAGTACTTGAAAAATGTATTAAAAAAAATTGCTAGACTATCACCTGCAGGAAGAACTCCTATCCCCTACACAACATGGCTTCCATCCTTCCCATAGTGCTACCACTGCCATTCTAACCTATATAGATGCTGTCAATAACGCTAGAGAGATAACGGCAAACTAGTCTCTTCCTTACTTCTAGACTTGTCTAAAGCCTTTGGCACAGTTTGTCACAGCAAAATTCTTCTTCAAATGTCTGCACTAGGTCTTTCTCAGCCCACCCTTCTATGGCTCAAAAGCTACCTGTACAATAGGAATCAGTCAGTAAAATGGCAGTCTACACTCTCTCCTTACCTCCCAGCCACCAATAGTGTACCACAAGGCTCTATCCTTGGTCCCCTCCTCTTTAACATTTTCTCCAGCACCCTCTATACTTCCACACAACAGGCCACTCTAATACAATATCCAGATGATTCCACTCTCGTATGGACATCTAGCAGAATGATACAGCTCCAAAAACTTACTCAGGAAGCTTTAAGAGCCACTGAAACATGGTTTTGTAACTCACAGCTCAATCCAAAAAAGATCAAACTACTACTTATTTTGTCCTTAAATCCCTTTCTCATGAAAAAAACAAAATTTTAAGTCCTCTCTCTTGATAATACAACTACTGAAGTCACTTCTCATAGCAAACTATTAGGGGTGATAGCGGATGATAATCTTACATTAGACCTGCAAATACAAAATTGCATAACAAAAACTCATCAGAAACTAGGGATGCTTTACAGAGCCAAAAACTTTCTAACCAATGCAACTAATACTACACTTGTCACTACTTTATCTCCTCCTCACTCTTCTTTATGATGCTTTTATCCTTACTAACCTCCAGACTTCACAAAAACAGAGACTTGAACAATGCTATAGCAAAGTTGCTAAATTTGCAGCACACACTCCTTTCAGAACCCACCGCTGCATAGCACTGAAAAGCCTAAATTGGTTGGAACTGCCACATCAACTGAAACTAACATATATACAACTTCTTACCACCTATACACACCCTAGGCAGGACAGCCAGCAGCCAAAAGCCATCTCTTCTCCTACCTACCATACCCTTCCCTCTCACTATCTCTGTATATTTTTCTCCCATTTTTTCCCTCCCATTACTTCTTGCCCTGCTAGCCATTATAAGTAGCCATGATTGCAATATATCCTATTGCCCAGTAGATGGCACCCTCTTCCCATGACTAGTCTCCTTGAACACATCTTACTACCTTAACATATAACTCCCAGGCATTCCAGCTTTTCCTACACTTATCTCTCCTGCTGTCCCACTCTATTCCTTCTACTTTACTCTGCTTATTTCTCTCCTAACCCTCCCAACCATCTCTCCCAAACTTACCTTAGCAGTCATCACTCTACTGATTGTTCTCTTCTCCTAGGGTTTAATCCTTCACTGGCTCTACCAGCTCTGTTCACCCTGCGGGCTCACTCCGCTCCCCTACCCTGCCCCCAAATACCACCCGCCCTCAGTACCTCTACATTTATCCTCCCTAGACCACACCCTCATTAACACACTCCCTTACAGAACCCACTTCCATAAAGTGATATAACCTATTACCATTTCTGTTAAACACAAACCTAAACTGGTGCCTTCCCTCTTCACTAAGCTATAACTACTACCTCATGGTCTGAAGAAGTGCATCTATTTGTTAATGCACGAAAGCACTAACTGAATAAATTTAATTCATTTTTGTAGAGACTGGCGTGATTTGTTTTACAGTATCACTATTTGGTGTTTTTTACTACCTCATTATGCTACCTTCATCAAGCTCACCATTCCCAAAGGTGTTTCCCTTAATACTACTCTTACCTTTCCTTTCTATACCTTACTTACTTACATTCTATGAATACCTTAACTGCCTAGGATTTTATAACTCCATAAGGCAAACCTCTATACCAACACTTGAAGTCCCTCTCAGCAATACATTTACACCCAGCACAGCTACCTACCTACCAGCTAAGTATCATAGACTTACCCACATTACATTTTATAGTTCAAGAACAAGGAAATTCCAGGAGCACACATTTAGGCTCTTAAAACTTTCAATAAGAGTACAATTTCACCCCTTATTAGATGGTGATATCTACCCAAACTCTGGACCAACCAATACCACAACTTCACTGCCCCACGCCCCAATTCCTGCTAATTCACAATTGCTAGACAGAATCTAACTCACTCTTGATAGTTCATCTTAACATACAAAGCATAAACAACAAAGTTGCCAACTTATATGCACTCATGGATGTACATTCATTTGACATCCTATGTCTTTCTGCAACATGGCTCAAAAACTCAACACAAGATAATGAGATTATTCCACCTGGCTATAATATCCTGAGGCTAGACCGTAAAGCTAAGAAGGGTGGAGGAGTAGCTATTCCATACAAATGTGAATTACAGGTGGCAACTTTAGATTCTCAACCTCCACCTATAAATAAGGCTGAAATTCCAAACTCAAATTACAACTTAATAAACATAAATCCATTTAGATCATCTGTGTTTATCTTCCCCCAGGTAATAACTTCAGCACCCTAGAGGATATCCTTAGTTGGCTATCTAATACTTACCCACAGGAAACCATAGTGCTTGGTGACTTCATATTGGAAGAGCTGTTCCTCAGAACAGCTACCTACTCATATTAACCTATATGGTTTTACCCAAACCATTACATCCCTTACTAGGACCAATAAACATAATGGCAAAGAAAGCACCTTAGACTGGATTCTTATAAACAGTCACCACCAAACTTACAAAGTAGGAACTCTCCCTGAACATGTAAGTGACCATTCACTGACCTTTATAATCAGATATGAAAGTGATATTCCAAACACAAAAACCTACAGGACAATAAGGACTAAAAATAATTTTAACCCCGATAGCTTTCAAAATGAACTCTTGGCATGTGATTCGTCACCCCTAAAAAACCTACCTCTCGATGAAGCAGTACAATACTTCAATTCAAAATTCTTAACTATTTTAGACTACCACGCCCCAACACATTCAATTAGAGTCAAGACTAAACCAGCCCCATGGCTCTCAAAATCTACCAAACAAAAAAATCCTCCTCAGAAACTAATTATGGGCAAACTGGCATTCAACTAAAAATGCTGTTGATCAATTAAAGTTTAGACAGCTTAGAAATGAAATGAAAAAAGTCATATTGTTAGACAAAAATAATTTTTACTTTGAGCTCCAACAAACAAACCAAAATAAGCCACAAAGATTCTGGTCAGGCATTAATAAACTCTTACACCCTGGGCATTCAGTTCACCTATCCCTTTAGGCTTGGATCACAATAACCTTACTCAAATAGTCAATACCTTTAACACTTTTTTCACAGAGACTACTCAATCTCTTGCTAATCAGCTATCCCCTGATACATCATCATCTACCACCTCCATCACCAATGCACCCCCTTCATTTCACTTTCAACCTATTCCTACATCCCTTATCTGTACACTCTTACATAAGCTTAAACCTACCACCCTCTCTGCAGACCTATTACCTGCAGAATACCTGCAAAAACCTGCAAAAGCCATAGCCTTCCCAGTATCTATCCTGATAAACAGAACTATTACAGAAGGAACTATCCCATCAATCTGGAAAATCTTTCACATTATCCCATTGCATAAGGGAGGCAACTCGAATGAATTATCAAATTATAGACCTATGGCCATATTATCTTCACTGTCTAAGATCATGGAGAAATGCATTCATAAACAGCTGGTAAACTACCTAATAGAAAACAATTTACTAGCCAACTGCCAGCATGGTTTTAGACCATTTCAAAGCACCACCTCTGCTCTTTTATCATTTACAGATTGTATTACTAAGAACTGTAACAAAGATATGTTATCCTCAGCCCTCTTCATTGACCTTTCAAAAGCCTTCTACATGGTTAACCACCACCTACTCATTAATATACTCAAAAACCTGTCTCTAGACACACTAGCTATTCTATGGTTCCAATCACACTTAGGTAACAGGCAGCAGGCTGTCCTATGGGAAAACAACCTATTCTCCCACCTTCCAATTGCCCTTGGGGTCCCGCAAGGCTCCATATTAGGTCCTCTCCTATTCTCTATTTTTATAAACAACCTATACTCTGTTATACCTCAAGCTACTTGTATCCAATATGCAGATGATTCCATGCTAATATGCTCTGCCACCTCACCATCTGTCTTACAGTCCATAACACAAAATGTGTTTAACATAGTCAAAAAATTACTTCAACATCGATGCCTCATTTTCAATCCCAAAAAAACAAAACTGCTACTATTCACTCCCACACATTGGGCCTCCCCACTTACTTTTACTGTCACATCAAGCAATGGCATTATTATATCTCCTGATTGTACTACTAAACTTCTTGGGGTTATTATTGACAACAACCTCACCTCTGATTTCCATATTAATAATACTATAAAAACAGTCAACAAAAAACTAGGATTCCTATATAGGATTAAATCCTTTTTGTCACCACTAGCCAGGACCACCGTTGCCCATACTCACATAATCTCTACCCTCCTCTATGCCTCACCTATATATACAAAGCTATGTAAAAACTACATCAACAAACTTGTGATATCCTATAATAACATTGTCAGATTTGTAACTGGATCTGCCTATAGAGCCCAGCATTATAATAATCTTAAACAGCTAGGATGGCTAGAACTGCCAATTATAATATTATTTAATCAGTTAACAGTTGCCCACAAGATCCTGTACCAACCTAACACACCTATACTTACTAGCTTAATCACCCCCTATAACAAGCTCAAGACCCTGTGCAAATAAAGCACTTGTACAAAGAGGAAAGCTAACAACTTGGCAGGTGACTCCTTGTTTGCCAACACAGTTGGAAAAATCTGGAACTGCCTCCCAAAAGACCTATCCTCCATTACCTCTATAGCATTATTTAAAACCAAATTGAAGCCATACCTTAAATCACATTGGTTATGCCCTTGTTCTAACCCAGACTAACTACCCCTAATTTCTCAAGACTTTACTGCTATTATTGTACAAACTAGACACTTGTCTGTTAACTTCTAAGAGAGTGTATAACATAGTTACTTTTTTAAGTCAAATAAAACGAAAGTATTCTCTTATACTATACTGTTAGCAAAATATTTGCATGGCTAACCATAGCTGAAATGTATCATGATTCTGTCTACAGAAATGTAACAAAATGCAATGTATAGGATTATTATCTGCACATTCCACTGTACTTCTAAATGTCTCATATTATATATGATAGTGTGTTTATTTTGTTTGTTGGAGCTTTTCTCCCCGGGCCTCTACTGAAAATGGACATATATCCAGTTGAACTAGCCCGGTCAACAAATGTAAACTAAATAAATAATCTGCATATGTTTTTGTTTTATGTTTGAAGATTGCAAAATTATTGTTCTTAAAATGTTCTGTAATAATTTGGAGCTTTTCTTCCCAGGTGTCTGCTGAATGGGCCGCTACTCAGTTGGACTTTCCTGATAATCAAATGTCAATCAATCAATAAATAAATAACTTATTTGAAAACCAGTAACATATCTGAATTACTAGAGAATGTCTGGTGCAAGGAAAAAACGCTGAAACTATTAAAACATGAAGCTGCTCGTTTTATTAACACACGTAAAATTATGATTTTTGTGTCTGAGGTAGTCCAGACTGAGTCCGGACAAAAAGCGTGTGTTAATAAAATGAGCAGCTTTACGTTTTCATAATTGTAGCTTTTTTTCCTTGCACCGGACATTCTCTAGTGTACCTTGTGAGTTTGGACTGTTTTTTCAACATATCTGAGTTCCTACACTTTTTGCATTACCCATCATACCACATCATTACATATCCTGACATGGATGCCAGGATTTATTTCTACACTGTCACTCTTGAAGTGAATTTCTTGGCATCCCTGTGTTGAACACATTGTAAATCAGCTATGGTGAGGGGATATATATATATATATAAAAAACCACCAGATGTTTACATGTGTTCTGATATATTTTCTGAATCTGCATAATTGATGTGTAGGTAATGACAAAGTAATTTCACCATTATCATAACATATCAGTAGAACTACATCTTATAAAAGATGTCAATTTGTCCGGCTGATCGTATCAAAAATATGCTACTAAATCCTTATGTTTTTAGGTTTGCAATAAGCAGCATAAGGGCTGCTATCATGTCAATTTCATCTGAACAGTTAGTCACTAATGAAGCCCCTGAACATTCACTTCTCGTGGCAAATAATTCCATCTGGCATCTTAGTTTGCCATTAATAATACTTCTCTGCTAAAATGTATACCCCAATGGAAAGGTCCAAAGGTCTTTAGCACATCTTAGAAGTTGAGAGACATTTGTTAGTAACAAATGTTTCTTTCACAACAGAAGGAATTGTTTCAAAATTGCTTGTATTGAGCAAATACTATGGTTTATAGAGGAAAAATGTTAGCTATAACATTAATGGACTACTGGGTTGAAATGACACTTCTGAAAAGCCACACTCAAAAGATGAGAAATTATTACTTACAGGTTTGCATTTGTATATTTTAATGGAACTATTTGTTTTGGTAGTTCAATATTTTGTTTTGTATTTTTACTGGAATTGTAATAAACATTCTCAAATGATGTACCACTATCTTATTCACATTCATATAAATCTCACTACAAAACTTTTCCCCATTTCAGTAGAAGTGATATACTTTTCTTAATATCTTGTCTGTACCTATACTTTTTAAAATGTCTCCTTCTCCATTAATATCACACAACTGCCCCACCTCCATAACAAGCTATACATAAATCCCTTTAGCTGTTTTCTGTTAGAACAATACTGCACCTCCTTTCCATTGCTTCCCATTTCCTAATCACAGGTTATTTTCTACCAGCAGCTTTCGTCTCTTCCAGCTTATACCACTCTGGAACTTCTACCCCATGGTCCCTCCCCTTCCTTGGTTTCTCTCTCACACCATTAAACAGAAACTACCCACATTATAATTTTACTATCTACAATCCACAGTGACCACCCATCTTTCAATTCTTTTTCATGTTCTTGTGAACATGGCTTTGGTCTATACAGCTGGTACTGTTAAACTGATCCTTCTCTAGTAGTGTCACTGCCTTTCACTCTTTCCCCCTCCACAAATACAGAGCTGATAACTTCTCCACATTTCCAGTACATCTTCTCCATGAAGAGAAAATATATATATAAAGAGAAAGAGGGGGGAGAGATCATTCCCCCTTCCACCCAACATCATCAGCACATATCATCTCTCATATGGGGTTGGGAGGGTGGCCTAATGGTTAAAGTGTTTGCCTTACAAACACAAGGTGCAGGGTTTGAGTCTCACAAGGGATTATTGGCTAGGCTTAAAATGGCTTGCAAGGGCAGTTAGCTTAGTATGAATCTATGAACCTATGAACCTATATACCCCTCTTTTCTCAGGTGGACAGTCAGCCTATGTCACATAAGTAACAGACTTACTGCATGCTGTATTTGCTGTATTCGACTCTTACTGCTTTGGCCTTTTGCAGGCAGTTTAGACTTTGGGTGAGGAACTCTCATCCATCTTCATATTACCTGACTTTCAATAAGCTTCTTCAGCCTTCTCCTCTGTCTCTCACAGGCAAAGCCCTAATGGATATGAACACTCCTACCTTTTCCACCCAACAAAGCACCACAGTAAGGGTACCTTCCTCTGCCTCTTCTCCCTTTCTTTGTCTTTTCTGCAAACAACTCACTAATTACCCTTCTCACATGCCACTACTTTAATAACTACCCTTTCTGCAGGCTGTATTTTATATCTTGTCTTCAAAAAAGCATAGTCGCAGGTCTTTCCACCCCATACACTACTAGATTTCTTACTCTAAGAGTATTGTTTCTTCTCTTTTATATTCTCCTGGAGACCCAGACTGTGAGGGAAATGTCGTACCCAAGTGAGCGATTCCTAACACTTTAAAACAGACACTGCAAAGATAAGCAAGTTTTATAAATAAGGAAAAAAAATGTAATACATTGCAGTCTGAAATAGACTACCACAGAAGCTATGACACTGTTTACTCTCTGTGAATACCCTTGGGATAGAGAGTAAACCAAACGGTAAATGAGAGAATTGGAAGCATAATTCAGACCCAGAGAACTGTGCCTATATTCGATGATAAAAACTTTTAAATCTAAGGTTATCAAGAAGCATTTATACTTTCAGGCAAATTTAGAGAAAGTAACCATGCATGAACAGTCTGAAAAATAGTCCTGATCTAAGCACATTAAGTCTTTCCTATCTAGGAGAATAAAGACATGGGGAAGGCAAATATTTAATTATTTCCTTCTTTTAAACAGGAAAGTACAAAGAAGCAAACCTACTCATGACAGGGAAATCACTTCAGGGAGCAGGTATCTAAGTCCAGCCAGTCAGAAAAGCAATGTGTCCTCCTTGCTTTGAGACTGACAAGAGTGGTTCTCCCATGCCCACAGAGGACACTCCAACAGCTGCAGAAGGCATGTCCATGGGTCCAAAGGGACTATCCAGAAGAAACCAGGAAAAAAGATGAGTGGTCTGAGGAAAGAATGTACTATGAGTTTCTTTTTCTTCTGTGCAGAGGAAGAAAAAATAGGGAATGGGTAAGCTATTCCAAGATTAAGCTGCGAAAGAAGACTGAAACATGGCTAGCAATGCCAAAAATCATCATTAAACAGGTAAGCATAAAAATGTTTCCACAAAACAAACACAATAATAAACACAAAACAGACTTGCTGTAGCCTCTAAAAGTGTTTTCCACAAGTTTTAGACATAAAAAGTAAATCAAGTTTACATTGAAATAGTTAAATAGAACACACTGCTTCAAATGACAGACATGTCAGGATAGTCCTTAAAACAGTAAAACTTAGTTAAAAATAAACATACTACTTAATTCATAAAATTAAAAGGGGTAGATTTTTGACCTGAATGGAACTTATCTGCCCAGATATGGAGAGATGCTAGCCAACCCCTAATCCTCAAGAGCTTGTAAGAGGAGTGTTCTTCAGCAGCTGAAAAGCTCTGAAGGGCTTGTGGTTACCTTTAATAGTTCTGTACTCACTGGAGGTAATCCACCGAAAACATAAAATAATTTTGTGGCAAAACATTTTGTTTTCCAGAATAGTACTGACAGCTAATGAGATTATACAAAGGCAAATGTAACTATAATAACTTATCACTGAAGTGTCAGTTGTGCTACAAGCAGCCAGTAGTCGTGAAAGTGCGCTTTTGATTAAGTGCACTTTCGCATAAATGGGTTTGCACATTTCCTTTTCAAAAGCATGAGCTTTCAATAAGAAAAAGTAGACTGTATATATATATATATATGTTGTTGGTCTTTTCTAGTTAGGGGTCACCACAGCAGAACTCCAGTTCACTAATGATTGGCAGTCAATTTTTTTTATGGTGCTAAGTTGCCAGCCCAAAGTCCAACATTCAGCAAAGGCATGCCCATTCACACATGTCTTTTGGAGGCCACTTGACTGTGGGGTGGACATGCAGACTCCACACAGAAGGCACTCCAGCCAAGAATCTACCTCTTGCTGTGAGGCAACAACGCTACCACTGTACCACCGTGGATACTATATATATATATATATATATATATATATATATATATATAGACACACACACACACACACACACACACATATATATATATATCTATATAGACACACACACACACACACACACACACACACATATATATATATATATATATATATATATATATATATATATATATATATATTTATACATATGTATATACAGTGGATATAAAAAGTGTACACACCCCTCTTAAAATGCCAAGTTTTTGTGATATAAAAAAAATGGGACCACAATAAATCATTTCAAAACTTTTCCCACCTTTAATGTGACCTGTAACCTGTACAATTAAATTGAAAAACAAAGAAATCTGTTAGGGGGAAAAATATAAAAAATAAAAAAGATGTACAACAAGCTGGTTGCATGTGTGCACACCCTTAAACTAATACTTTGTTGAAGCACCTTTTGATTTAATTACAGCATTCAGTCTTCTTGGGTACACACCTGCATCAATTAAAGAGACTGATTAACCCCAAATAAAGTTCTGCTGTCCTTGTAGGATTTTCCTGAAATTTACTTAGTTGCCTGCTACAGTAAAAGCCATGGTTCACAGAGAGCTTACAAAGCAACAAAGGGATCTCATTGTTGAAAGGTATCAGTCAGGAGAAGGGTACAAAAAAATTTCCACAGCACTGAATATACCATGGAACCCAGTGAAGACAGTCACCAAAAAGTGGAGAAAATATGGGGCAACAGTGACATTGCAAAGAACTGGATGTCCCTCCGGTATTGATGTAAAGACAAGATGAAAAGTGGTCAGGGAGGCTGCCAAGAGACCTACAGCAACACTGAAGGAGCTGCAGGAACTTCTGGCAAGTACTGGTTGTGTACTACATGTGACAACAATCTCCCGTATTCTCCATATGTCTGGACTATGGTGTAGAGTTGGAAGCGGAAGCCTTTTCTTACACAGACAAACATCCAGGCCTGGCTAAAATTTGCCAAACAATACATCAAGTCTTCCAAAAGCATGTGGGAAAATGTGTTACGGTCTGATGAGACCAAGGTTGAACGTTTTGGCCACAGTTCCAAAAGGTACGTTTGGTGCAAAAACAACACTTCACATCACCAAAAGAACACAACGGTGAAGCATGGTGGTGGCAGTATCATGCTTTGGGGTTGCTTTTCTTCAGCTGGAACTGGGGCTTTAGTGAAGGTGGAGGAAATTATGAACAGTTACAAATACCAGTCACTTTTGGCCCAAAACCTTCAGGCATCTGCTAGAAAGCTGAAGATGAAGAGGAATTTCACCTTTCAAGATGACAATGACCTCAAGCATACCCCAGGTCAACAAAAGAATGGCTTCACCAGAAGAAAATTAAAGTTTTGAAATGGCCCAGCCAAAGCCCAGACCTAAGTCCAATAGACAATCTGTGGGGTGACTTGAAGAGGGCTGTGCCCAAGAGATGCCCTCGCAATCTGACAGATTTGGAGTGCTTTTGCAAGGAAGAGCAGGCAAATATTGCCAAGTCAAGATGTGACATGCAGATAGAATCCTACCCAAGAAGACTGAATGCTGTAATCATTCTGTGTCATTTTTTATATCTCAAAAAACCTGGCATTTTAACAGGAGTGCAAACACTTTTTATATCTACTGTATGCAGTATATATATATATATATATATATATATATATATATATATATATATATATATACATATATATATATATATATATAAGCACTTTATAAGCTCAAAATCCTGAAATCTCTAATTTTAGAATATTGAGCCCATAAAGTGGAAAGATCGGAATATCGCAACCCCAGAAGCGCAAAATTCAAAATCTTGAATGTCAGAGATTTTTAATTAGCGGTTCTGGTATTGTGCTGTGTTCATGGATTCAGGTAAATGTTTATGTTTAAGGGTGTTGGGTAGGGGCTGTATTGTGTGCTAATGTGTGTTGTTACTTTGATGTGTGTGTGCGAGAGGAATGTAGTTTGTGTGGTGGTGTTTCATGTGTGTGTGTATGGAGTGCGACCTTGGAGTTAGAATATTTAAGTAGGGGGGTGTGAGGGGTGCAGGGGGGCTTGCCCCCCTGCATATAATAAGGGCAGGTGTGTGTGCTTGTTTAGTTGTGTGCGTGTGTGTTGTATTGTTTTTTGACACTGTTGGAAGATATGTGTGTCTGTGTTTGTATGTGTTGTTTAGTGTGTGCTGTGCGTTTTCGAGGTTTTGTGGTTTCAGGAGTTTGGATTTCACAGTTTTATGGTTTCGGGATTTAGGGTTTTGTGGTTTTGTGATTTTGGGTATTTGGGATGTTCGTCGTCTCCCATTGCTGCAGTCCTGACAAATGGGTACTCCGCTGCCCACCATCGGCCCGAATATCAAAGGGCTAGAACCGGCGTCGGTCATGGGCGCCTGAGACTTACGCAAGTACTTGTCAGTACAAATGCGCATGACCGACGCCATAACCACAGTCTTTCTTGCCGCATGGTCCTAAGCAGAAGCAGTTTTTGCAAGTGCCGTTCGGCGTTCTGGAATTGTCGATTTTCGAGTTTCAGACCGGATACCAAGTTGGCTAAGTACCCTGTTGGGGACATTTTTTGTCTTTTTCTTGCCTCAGTATTGACGGATGTCAGAAAAAGTTAATAACTGTATTTCTTGTGGGAAACAGATTCCCCATAGGGATTACCATTCACTCTGTATTCCTTGTTTAGGGCCTGAGCACGACGTTGTTGGGTGTCGCTTTTGTGCTACTTTTGACAAGCGTACTATTAAACGTCGGTTGGACTGTGCTAGGCTAGTGTTTGGTAAACGTTGTAATTATAACATGCCGTCGGATTCTCCGATGACTGGTTCTTCTAAGAAGCGCAAAGAAAAGTCTTTGCGGTCCAAACAGGATGAGGCGTCCACTCTGGACGTCATTTCTGTGGAACCACTGACTGCTTCAGTGGCTCCTTCTGACAGTTTACCTGTGTGTCAAGGGGAGCCTTTGTTACTGCAGGAAGTGGCTTCTCCTGTGTTAGGCCAGGCTGAGGGTGCTTCTTTGTTGTCTGTGGCTTCCTCCCCTCATAGGGTAGTTAGACCTCCTCCTTCTCCAGGCAAAGGCCATTCTAAATCTAGGTCTTTCCCTGCTGGTGCTCATCCCCAGGGTCCAGCCCCTAGGAAGCACATGTTACAGATGGCTGAAGATTTGATTACTTTAATTAGAGGTTCCATGCCCCCCCCTGTGAAGAGGCCCAGGATAGACACAGAGTTGGAGGGTCTGGTTCAGTCTTCCAATGAGTCAGATTCCTCTGTGGAAGAGCTTCAGGATTTCCCTCCTATTCTGATTCAGAGGCTGAGGACGCTACCCCTCTGGCCCCTCCAGAAGATTTTTCTTTCTCTGAAACTTTGCATTCCATGCGGGAACATTTCCAGTGGGATGGCCAAGATTATTCTGATTCTCGTAAAAGGCTAAGAGAATTCTTGTTTTTACCTCAGCACAGGCCTTTGGCTATTCCCCCTGTACTGGATGTTGTTCAGGATGTATTTTCTGAGGCGGCCCTTAACCCAGATTCTCTGCCTCCTGCCCCAGTTAAACCAGATAGATACTACAGGGTTCCGGCAGCTCACAAGTACTTGTATAAGAGTCCTAGAGCTGATCCAGAAACTATTTCTCAAGGCCCCAAAGGTGTTAAGGCTTCTGTGGTTAAGAATCCAGTTCCTCTGGACAAGGATGCTAGGGCCCTGGATAGGTGGGGTAAAAACTGTATACCTCTTCTACTTTGGCTATGAGAGCTTTAAATTGTCAATTTCATATGCTCAGGTATCAGAATTATTTGCTAAGTCAATTGAAATGTAAAGTTGATGCTTTAGCTGAAGGTGTTGACTGTAAGGAGCTTCAGGATTTAGTGCATGCTTCTGACCAGGTTGGTAAGCATTCTTTGCAGTGTGGTTTTGATGCTTTACAAGCTTCTTCCAGGGTGGCTGCTACTAGTTCTGTTGTTCGCAGACATGCCTGGCTTAGAGATCAGTCCTTGTCAGAGCATGTTAAAGCTCGCATTATGGATGCTCCTTTGCAATCTGATGTTCTTTTGGCCCTCCAGTGGAATCAGTTTTGAAAAAATGGAGGAAAAGCTAAGTCTATGCAGACGGTAAAAGACTTCTTACAGGTTCAGCCCCCTAAGTTCAGTAGGAATTGGCCTGCTAAGGGATGGTCTTTTCCCTCTTCGGATTTTCATTCTAGGGGCAGGTCGAGGCGTGGTAGAGGTAGGGCTTCCTCTCAGGGCCCTGTTACTTCTAGACCTTTGAGTTCTTTTACCCCTTCTGCTGGGGTGGGCAGGGGTCAGTCCTTTCGAAGCAGTCCCAATGACCTGTGTCTTCAGCTGCCGGACTCTGCTTTGCTGGCAGCTCCTCTAGGAGGAAAACTGGGGCTTTTCAAACGGAATTGGCATTTGGTTACCCAAGACAAATGGGTATTGGACATTATAACTCGAGGCTACAAGTTTTATTTTCACACATTCCCTCCTTTCAAAGGTATGCCGGATGTGCCTCATCAGCAAAGACTGGAAGCGCAGGCACAGATTTTTTCTCTGCTCCGGTTGGGAGCAATACAGGCAGTTCCTTCTGTGGAAAGAGGCACGGGGTTTTATTCCTGTCTTTTCTTAGTGCCAAAGAAGGGAAATACTTGGAGGCCCATTCTGGATTTATCCATTCTAAACACCTTTCTGGAAATTCTGAAATTCAAGATGTTAACACTGCAGCAGCTGTTGCCTATGCTAGGCAGAGATCACTGGATGGTGACTTTGGATCTCAAGGAGGCCTATCTTCACATTCCTATCAGGCCCAGTTGCAGGAAATTCCTGAGGTTTCGGACTGGGAATTTGCATTATCAGTTCTCTGCATTGCCCTTTGGCTTATCTACTGCGCCCAGGGTGTTCACAAAAGTCCTGGCTCCAGTAATAGCTTTTCTCCGGCTAAGGGAATTCAAATTTATCCTTATCTGGACGATTGTTTGATACTGGCTCAGGGCTTAGCACGAACTTCTTCGACATCTGCAGTATGTGATGACAGTTTTCAGATGCCTAGGGTATTCTGTGAACGAAATAAAGTCCAGTCTAGTACCCTCACAGAAGATGTGTTTTCTGGGTGTGAGACTGAATACAGCTACTCAGATGGCATCTCTTACCCGGACAAACAAAGAAATCTTCACCTATACTTCCAACAGCTATCCGTAATGTCCAGGCTGACTGCAAGGACAGTCCTTCAAGCCTTGGGGTTCATGGCATCTTGCATTCTAGTACTTCCCAATGCCAAACTGCATATGAGGAAGCTACAATGGTATCTCAAAAGTGTTTGGACTCAACACAGCCACGATTTGGATACTGTCATTTGGATTCTACCTTGCATTCAGAAAGAATTTGTGTAGTGGGCTCAGGAATGTCACCTAAACAAGGGACTCTCTGTGACCCAACCGGAGGCAAGTCAGATATTAACGACAGACGCCTCGGAGTCGGCCTGGGGAGCTCATTTCAAAGGAAAATGGATTCAAGACCTTTGGCCCCCGGAGCTGCTTCACTTGCATATCAACATGAAGGAGATGCTGGCAGTTCAATTTGCATTGAAAGCATTCAAGGATCTACTTCGACCGGGACTGGTGTTGATTTGAACAGACAACACAACTGTCATGCGGTACATCAACAAGCAGGGGGGAACTCATTCTTACCCTCTTTGCAGACAAGCAATGCTGTTATGGGAAACTGCTTTGGATCTGCACATCACTCTTCGAGCACAGTTTCTGCCAGGAGCACAAAATTCGTTAGCAGATGTTCTGAGCAGACAGATGGTGGATCCTCACGAATGGAAGTTGGACCCTCAGGTATTTCTTCAGTTGACCATGGCTTGGGGGACTCCAGACATAGATCTGTTCACTTCTCCTCTGAATTCCCAACTACCTCTGTTTTGCACAAGGCTGTTTCATCTGAAAGCCTGGAAAATAGATGCACTATCCTTCAGTTGGAGCAACCTTCATGTGTATGCCTTTCCTCCTCTGCCTCTTCTTCCAAAGGTCCTGTTGAAAGTCAGGAGGGACAAACCTTGCATGATCCTTATAGCGCCGGATTGGCCTCGTCAACATTGGTACCCTCTGTTGAGGAGCCTAATTCACGGGACACCTTGGCCATTACCACGATTCCTCACTTATTGTCTCAAGCAGACAATCATTTTCTCAATGTCAGGGTGCAATCCCTACACCTGACAGCCTGGCATTCAGTTTTAGAGGATGGGGCCTTCAGCTCCCTCAACAAGTTTTAGATGTCCTTTTGGAAGCCAGGCCCTAGTACTCGAAAAGTTTATGCTGATAAATGGAAGAGATTTTTTCTTTGGAGTTCAGCTAAAGGCCTTGATGTCACTTTGCCTAATTTGAGTTGTACTTTGCAATATTTGACTATGTTACTGGACAAGGGTTTGTCCTTCTCTTCTATAAAAGTGCATGCTGCAGCTATTTCTGCTCACTATGATGGTGATCCTCCTTTATTTTCACATCCTTTGCTTAAACAGTTTCTTAGAGGGGCAAAGAATATAAGACCCCCACGGAGGGCTCCTACTCCTGCCTGGGATCTTAATTTTGTTTTGGAAAAACTGACTCTGCCTCCTTTTGAACCTGCAGCTACGGCTGAATTGAAGTTGTTGTCCTGGAAGACTGCTTTTTTACTTCTGCTAGAAGGGTATCTGAATTACAGGCTCTCATGGCAGTGGAACCTTTTCTGATTTTTCACCAGGACAGAGTTTCCTTGCGTACTAATCCTACTTTTCTGCCTAAGGTAGTTTCTAATGTGGCATTGAACCAATCTATACATTTGCCTACTTTTTATGCTAACCCCCAAAATGAAGAGGAAAGAGTTTTGCATTCTTTGGATGTGCATAGGCAGTTACAGTATTATTTGTTCAGAACCAATGAGTTCAGGAGATCTCAACAGTTATTTGTTTCGTTTGCTGTGGCTTCAAGTGGGAAAGCTGTCTCGAAGCAAACTATTTCCAAGTGGATCGGCCATTGTATTGCTTTTTGTTACTCTCATCATGGAAAGGAGGTTCCAGTTGGGATCAGGCCTCATTCTACTAGGGCTACGGCCACCTCTACTGCTTTTTTGAGAGGGGTAGCTACTAAAGACATTCTGGAGGCAGTTACTTGGAGTTCTGTACATACCTTTACAAAGCATTATCATTTGCCTCTTTATTCTAGGTCTAGGGCTGGGTTTGCCACTGCAGTCTTGCAGGGCATGTCTGCAGCTCCTCCTGCTATTTAGTTGGCCGGCCTCCCTTTTTCCGTTGCTCTGGGATTCTACCCATTTGTCAGGACTGCAGCAATGGGAGACATTTAACATAGTACAGTTTTGTACCTACCATAAATGTAGATGTTCCAGGATCTCCATTGCTGCAGTCCTATTTTCCTCCTCCTTCCCCTTTTTCTTTTTAGATTGGGGTTTTTGGGTGGTGTTTTTTTTTTTTGCATTCTGACGTCTGAGGCAAGAAAGACTGTGGTTATGGCGTCGGTCATGCGCATTTGTACGGACAAGTACTTGCGTCAGTCTCAGGCGCCCATGACCGACGCCGGTTCTAGCCCTTTGATATTCGGGCCGATGGTGGGCAGCGGAGTACCCATTTGTCAGGACTGCAGCAATGGAGATCCTCGAACATCTACATTTATGGTAGGTACAAAACTGTACTTTTTCCACTTTATGGGCTCGAGATTCTGAAATCTGAGATTTCAGGATTTCGAGCTTATAAAGGCAGGATTTCAAGCTTATAAAGTGAATCCACACACACGCACACACACACACACACACATATATGCATGTGTGTGTGTGTGTGTGTGTGTGTGTGTGTGTGTGTGTGTGTGTGTGTGTGTGTGTGTGTGTGTGTGTGTGTGTGTGTGTGTATGTGTGTGTGTGTGTGTGTGTGTCTGTGTGTGTGTGTGTGTGTGTGTGTGTGTGTGTGTGTGTGTGTGTGTGTGTATACATACATATATCTGTGTGTGTAAATGTATATATATGTGTATATATATATATATATATATATATATATATATATATATATATATATATATATATACATACATCACTGGAACAAATCATTTTTCTGGCCATTGTAGCTATCATGCTGACGATATACTGTGGATGAGTACCTGTAGTGTCTCATTTGACTGGCTTCTTATATCAGCTTGAATTTTCTCTAAGCAAACTGTTTTTGTTCTTTAGCTGACACAGTATTGTTAAAAGTAAAAGCAGATGCCATAGCATTTACAATCTGCCATGGTGAGAGCTTGGCTGCATTGTAAAAGTGCTTGGGTCTCATTTCTCAGGTTTGTACAGATCTGTTTTATAGACTGATTGCTATCCTGGCCTTTGTTTAGTTAAATATATATGTCACTGGGCCAAAACATTTTTCTGCCATATTGGCTAGTGATCAACCCTGCAGGCGTCCATGGGCCCACGCACCCTCCCCTGGGATGTTCACATCCATCCATTCATGCTGCTCTATCAGTTGCCAGTGCCACTAATTGAAACCAGGTCAGCTGGGTCATAATCAGGGTTTTAACCTTCTACACCACTGGACTGGCAGCTTGAATTTTCTGTAAATAAACTTTTTTTCTTTACCTGAGATAGCGTTGTTAAAAAAGATGCAATATATATGTAACTGGAATAAAATATTTTCCCTAGTCATTTTGGCTCACATGCTGATCTGATATACTGAGGATTAAAAACTGTAGTGCCTGATTTGTCTGGCTACTTACATCAGCTTGAATTTTCTGTAAGTAAACTGTTTTTGTTCTTTAGCCGAGACAGTATCTTTCCTATAATTAGTCTAGTTCAGAAACAGATGTGCTATATCCAGGACTGTTTGTAAGCTTCTGAGCCCAAAAGTAGTTGATTTAATCTTTCTTTATTGAAAAATAATGAGGAAGGCTATTTCAGCTGATACCAGTCTGGTTGGATTTTTTGGGGTTTAAGAGTTTTAACCCTGCCCTTTAATGTTCATTATTTTTCAATAAAGAAAGATTAAATCAACTACTTTGGTGAGGGCCCTGTTTTTTTGTCTTCACGTTCAGTTTGTTGGGCTTGTGCACTTGCCGTAGTTGCAGGGACTTTTTTGCTTCAAGCTTCTGAGTTCCCCAAGCCTTTCTCTGTTGGAGGAGTGGTTTTTGGCCTATAATTTGTAGTTCATTGGCCGTTTGGGCAGTTTTTCTGTCTCTTTCAACTTTCTGGTTTAAAAGCCCACATTTGTGCTTGTTTCCCACCTTTCCTATAAATAGTCTAGTCCAGATACAGATTTGCTGTATCCAGGACTGTTTATAAGCTTCTGAGAGGTGCCAAAGTTCAATTTTTCCTTTAGATCTGCAAGTTCTCTCCTCTCCTGCACTTTTACTAACTTATTAGATTAGCACTTTACCATACCAGACTTCTTGTAGCAATTATTGTAGCACACAAACGTGCTACCAGCACTAAATATTCTACAAGGAAACAGCTCCAGTACTTATTATTAATGCGCACCCCTCCAGGCATGTGTAAAGTTCAGTTCCCTGTGCTTTCTCCTATTAACCTGGTAAACTTGTGCATCCTGAGGCAATGTAGTAACTGCCTCATGTACACTGACAACCCTCTCCTCTTACCTCCCAACACTCAGACTTGCGAGAGATGCACTTATATATCCAAATTGGAAGCCACGCACTCTCCATCCAAGACCTCTTGGTCCAATAGCTGGTCAAGAGGAGAAGGTCAACACTTGCACCACACCACATGGAACACATAGCCCTCCAGAACACACAGCAGCACTGCCTTCACATAAAAACACAAACCACACACCCACCTTTGTGGAGGCTCTCAATAAAAATCTACCCAAACAGCAGAGACCTCCAAGGCAGAAATCCACTTGACTACCACAACACAACACTAATCACGAGACACATAACTCTCCTAAACAGTGTGCCACTCAACCAAAGCCCCTAAGGCAAAGCAGCATGCCCAGCACACTAGTCATAGGTGACTCGATAGTGAGGCACACTGATGTCCCACTCACTAGGTTGAATAAGGAGAAAGTAACAGTCAGCTGCCTGACAGGTGCCAGGATCCACCACATAATGCATGCACTATGGTCCCTCAACAACAGGTACAAATATGAGTCTGTCATTGTACATGTGGGTGTGAATGACCTGAGACATACCTCACTGAACTACATGAAAAGAGACATGGAGGAGCTGTCGGATTATGTAGCCCAGGCGGGTAAGACCCTAGCCCTGAGCAGCATCCTACCATCCCCAAGAATGATACCACAGTACAAGCAGAAAATGATTGATTTCAACAATTGGCTAAGTTTCTGGTGTCATTCTAAGGGGATTCAGTATCTGTCTGATTGGGATGACATGATTGACAGACCTCGATGCTTTGCCAAAGATGGCCTGCATCTGTCACCCCTGGGCTTCTGGATACTGGACAAGGCTCTTGCCACCCCTATAGTGCTTTTTTTAGGTGGTGTTCCAAAGACCAAATTACCACCATAACAGCTACAAACAAATGCAATCTGAGGGTCATGCTGCTCAAAGCTAGAAGCCTAAATCTCAAAATGCACTCACTCGAAGCACTCCTTAAAATGGAAAACATCGACATTTGTGCTGTAACAGACACCTAGTTTGAGGCAGTAGAAAGCACCCCTGCACTACCAGGCTGTAACTCATTCCACACCTTTTGGTCCCAGAACTTGGACGGAAGCTCCAAAGGTGGTGGTGTTTCCATATTCATAAAGGATGTGCACACCTCCCAACTGGTAGCACAATATAACACATCAGAGATACTTTAGGTGCAGCTAACATTGGGTAAGACAGTGATTCACACTCCACATTAATAAGCACCCTGGAGAATATTAGAATATTATTACCTAACACTGTCATAATGGGTAACTTCAACTACCCCTCCAATAAATGGGAAAACACTTGCCTAATGTTTCCTGGAATTCATTAATTCCATTGCCTGGATCAGCTTGTTCTTACCCCCACTAGAGGTAGCAACATCCTTGACCTGGTCATTACTAACAAGGGAGACTGTTGCTCTACACATATATTCAACTCCTCCCTGGTTATATCTGAACACAAACTAATCACCTTGGAAATCTACATCCCTCCCACCTCTCCCACAAAGGTAACCAACATGAAAACTTCTCCAAACCTAGCTTTGGGCTCCTAAAAACAGAGGTGGCTAACTTCATGGCACCCATGTAAATTGAGAATAGTTACATGACCGTCCAAATCATACATAAATGCACTATAAGAAAACGTAGACAAATGCATGGATCTCACCATACCCAATAGAACCAAGATGCTCTCCTCCAAAAAAAGGAAGCCAATCTGGTGGTCTCCTGCCATTAACAAACTCTACAACAGAAGGAGGAAACTGATACAGAATAAGGTGAAGTCCAAAGACTGGAAAAACTCCCTTATCAGCCTCAACAAAAAGTTGAGATTCCCTCATCAAATCCGTAAAATCAAAAACAGAATTGCAGCAGATAGTAAAGACAACCACAAGGCCTTCTATAGTTATGTAAAGAATCTCCATGGCAATACCCAGATTTGCTCTGAGCTAATGCACAATGGTACCTCCTATAAAACAGATATTGCCAATATACTGGCTGACAGATTCAGTGCCAACTTTACCCCCCCCAAAAAAAACAATAACAATACCAGTAGATTGCCAGGCACCCAGTATTACTGCTGCACAGGTTAAAACAGCACTGTCCAAGGCCAAGAACACAGCTTCTATGGGACCTGACTATATCCCTGGCTGTGTTCTACATGAACTACAGAGTGAACTGGCACCTCACCTGTGTGCCCAGTTGAATCACAGCCTCACCTCAGGCTTTGTCCCTGTCGAATGGCGTACTGCTATAGTCATATCTCTCCACAAAGGAGTAGTGACTACAGACACTGGGAAATATAGCCCCATTAGCCTGACAAGTCTGATATGCTAAGCTATGGAATGCATTATCATGGACCTAATAAACAAGGGTATAGGGAATCTCCAAACTCTGGATCCCACACAGTTTGGTTTTGTGAAGGGTAGTTCATGCCTGCTCAACTTGGTCGACTTCTTTGAGTCAGTCACCAGAGCTGTGGATGAAGGCAAGGTGGTTCTTATAGACTGCCTTGATTTGGCCAAGGCCTTTGATACCATTCCCCAGTCAGGAATCATAGAAAAACTCACTAAGCTAGACATCAACCCCTATATCACTAGGTGAGTTGCAAATTGGCTCACAGCTAGAACCCACAGTGTGAAAGTAGCTGACTCCAAGTCAGACTGCCAACCAGTCACGAGTGGAGTCCCACAAGGATCAGTTCTGGGTCCCCTCCTGTTTGGTATCTACTTCTCAGAAGTCCAGGCCAACAAGAAGGTACTCTGGCTGACAAAGTTCACAGAGGATTACAAGTTGGGAGCCATTATTAACTCCCCAAGTGATGTTGACATCCTATAGAAAGGCCTCATTGAGACCAACTACTGGTGTCAGATCATGGCCTTAAGCTCAATGCCAAAAAATGTTTTATCATCCCCTTTGGAAAAAACCCAGTTCCTATATATTACCCCATTGATGGTAGTCCCTTGAACACAGAAGGCATTATCAGAGATTTGGGAACACAGGTTGACATCTACCTCTCTTTTGACCACCACATTGCCACTGTGGTCAGAAAGTCCTTCTATGTGGCACATCTCATTACTAAGGGTTTTGCATCCAGGAAGAAAGAGGTCATTGTCTCCCTCTACTCTTCCCTCAGGACAATCATTGAGTACAATGCCCCATTTAGCATGTACCTCACTAGACACCTACAACAACTGGCGAGGCCACAAAAGTACCTCACAAAGAGGATCCTAGGCCTTAAATACTTGTCCTATATGAACAGACTCAAAAAACTCCAACTATTCTCTGTCTCATATTGCCATCTGAGAGGCGATCTCTGCTTGACTTAGAAAGCCATGTCCGACCCAGCTCTGTTAGAAATGCTACATCTAAAGAAATCCCAATCCCTCCACACCACACTCTCCATAGACCTCTACCTCATTACCGCAATTGACAGAATGTGATGAAGGGACATGTTCGTAACCCAGAAACTGCCCATGCTAGTTAATAGACTTCCCATACATGTCAAACAGAGTCCCTCACTGGCCCTCTTCAAGAGAAATCTTGAAGAGTGGATAGGAAATAGAAATTTCACCCCAGGCATGACTCCAGTGGCTCTACTCGACAGAGACACTGGGAACTAAGGTTGGGTGGCACAATGCCAGGGTATTCCAATGGGCTAGGCTTGTAAAGGCTCCAGGGCCATTAGCCTAGTACACACCTTTGAACCTATGAACCTATGATAGTATTTATAATCTGTCTAGGTGGGAGGTTGGCAATGTTGTAAAGCTCTTGTATCTGTTTTTTCTGGTTTGTACAGATCTGTTTTATAGACTGATTGCTATCCAGGTCTTTGTTTAATTAAGTCTATATATCAGTGGTCCAAAACATCTTCCCAGCCATTTTTGCTCATGTGCTGACCTGATATACTTGGATGACAGACTATAGTATCTGATTTGTTTGGCTTCTTACATTAGCTTGCAGTTTCTATCAGTAAACAGTTTCTGTTCTTTAGCTGAAACAGTATTGTAAAAAGTAAAGGTCATAGCATTTAGGATCCGCCTTTGTGGGAGCTTGGCTGTGTTGTAAAATCTCTTGGATGTGATTTTTCTGCTTGGTACAGAAATGTTTTACAGATTTATTGCTATTCTGATGTTTGCTTGTTTAATTAAGTCTATATATTACTGTTCCAAAACATTTTCCTGTCCACTTTGGATAACATGATGACATGATATACTGTGGATGTCAAGCTGCAGTGTCTGATTTGTGTAGCTTCTTAAATCAGCTTGAATTTATCTCCAACAGACCCAACATTTTGCTGTTATTGTTTTGAAAGCCAGTGTCTCTGGCTTTTATAACTACTGGTAATCTCACTGCCAACGTCCTACCTGTCATTTGATTGTTATTGTCAGTTGTGTAAGCTAATTAATTACTTTTTGCACCCATTGTTTTACATAGATCCATAATACTGAGATCCTACTCAGCAAACATAGATCCATAATACCGAGATCCTACTCAGCAAACATAGATCCATAATACTGAGATCCTACTCAGCAAACATAGATCCATATTACTGAGATCCTACTCAGCAAACATAGATCCATAATATTGAAATCCTACTCAGCAAACATAGATCCATAACCAATTCAGTGAAAGAGAGGATATTTTTACTTTTCCAATTCATAGTAATATTTTTTCTGACAATAGTCAAAATGCACCAAAAGAGAACCACTTGTGTTTTTGGTATGGAATCTGGAATTTGAGCATTAAATAGAATCAAAGGAATTAGTAACAGTACAATTGCATGACCATATTGCTTTAGCAAATATTCTTAATTCTTCCCAATATGGTACAACCATATTACATTCTATAATCACATGAAGCCAATTTGCATCTCAAATCTCATTGCATCTCCTACATTTTATTTTCTCTGTTTTATAAATTAAAGCAATCTTATGAGGACTTAAAAAATGCTATCCAAGTGCTTCCAGGTAAAGATTCCTTAAGTAAAGTAAACAAGAAAAGTGTTGAAATAGTATTCCCAACAGAATTTAAAGATAATTTTTATTTAACATTCAAAAAAACTTCTGCATTAATGTTTGTTGAATAATTCCAATATGACAAATCAAAGACTATATAAGTTCAATTATTAAAATCCTATACATTTTTGATAAAAAAATATTTATTCTTAGTTACATTACTATTAATATTAAAGAAAATTCTAAAATCTTTGAGAAGGGTTTTGTATTCATGTTTAATGTTATTATTAATTCACTATTAATAAATTCATTCACAATTTATATGCTTAAACAACTATTCTTCCCAATATTATATCTAGCCAATAAGTGATCAGCTGAATGTATTTTAATACCATCTAAAAATTCATACCAAAATTTTAATTCATTTACTGTGAGATCAAGTATTTTACTTAACTTAAAAGATTCCAGACAATCATTAGTATAGGCAATATTAAAAAGTAGAATTAACAGTTATTTAACAAAATAATTAGTTTCCATAATGCTCTTAAATATGGTCATAATATATTTAACAAAAGGAATAGAAATAAAGTTGTTTGCTTTCCTTAGGGGGCTTTACTTTCCTTGTCCCATTGGGTGTAGGCGTATTTGCTGTGTTTGGTGTTGCTTTTGTTGTATGCTTTAGAAACTGCAGAGGACAGGCATAGTTGTTTCCAGGCTTAGGAAGTCTTTGAGGTTTAGGGAGATTCCTTTTTTGTGCCTCAAACATAAGATGGTCTATGTGTGTGGAGACCATGTATGTTAGATGTAGCATGTGTCTGTTCTTGATAACTTTGTCTTCATGTGGATTACTGCCTCCAAGTAGATTGCGTATGCACATCTCTCTCATACTATGTTGGTTTCTTTAAGGATTAAAAAGTTCATATGAGCACAGTTATGATACTTCTAGGAAAAACCCTAACAGCTCCTTGTTTAAACTCACCCTGGTATGTTCTCACTATGCAAAATGTCCCTTTGGCAGGGGAGGAGAATGGGGAACATTTTTAGGAAACAGAACACTTAAATGACAACTGAAATTGAATGTCTTAAATCCACCTGGTCTAAACAAACATGTTTTCTTATTCCCAGTATTCAGGTTAAAAGCCATGGAACTTTAATTTTATGGTGATTTCTTGAGAAAGTTTTTTTTTTTAAATTGTGTGCAAAACATCTTCCAATGATGATCTTTTGAGTTATCTATGATTTTTACATTGTTTTTATGTTTTTGAATTTTTTTATATTACGTATGTGTAATAATGAATGGAAATCAAACTCTTCTATATTTTCATATTTTCAAAATTTTATTAAATTTAGTTACATGGTTAAAAGTTTTTACTATTTAAATAATTAATCCAAATGATGTAATCATTCTAAAGAAGTCCTTTAAGTAATTGGGATGAAAGCACTCAACCTGTATGTGATTCACTGGTGTATTGTTATTGAAACGTTTGTTTTAATACCAGTTCTGGTAGTCCATTCCATTATTGGATATTCAACTGGTATTTGTGAAATTCACTATGTGGGCCATACTTTTTAGAGTTTTCTGGACATTTGAGGCTGCATAAACACACAATCTTTGTATTACTCCTTCCATCTGCCTTTGATGTCCTGTGGACTGGTGAGGAGGTTGCTGCTGACATCCCTTTTGAAGGGTGTCTAATTATCTTCTTCATCTTTCTGTCTTTGCCTTGTGACCTGATATAGTTTCTTTGGGCCCTCTACTGAGTCACTTTTCAGATGCTGGTAGACTGCCTCTGATGCCTTGTTCTTTGCTATTGCAACATCTTTCTTAGCCTCTGTTAGCCAACCAGAAGCCCTTCTAAGCCTCATCTGTCCTTGTTATCTCCCAGTTTTGTCCTGCACCCACTTTTTTTGATGACTTCCTAGACTTCTGAATTCCACCACCAGCTTTCCTTATGTACCTTATTTCCATACCTGTCTCGGCTGCATATCTGTTATGTAGTCCTCTCACATGCTATTTTGATAGCTGCCATTTTTCCTGCAACTACATCCATTTCCTCTTCTTCTTGAGGTGCTAGAACCCTGACAAATTTCTTGATCTGTTGTGCTTTCTCTCCAGTAAACTTCCAGGCCTTCAGCCTGGTCTCTGTTGACATTACAACTTTCTCTTACCTCTGCCTGCGCTGACTGTGGCAACCAGGGGTTTATTCTCTGAAATTATGGTTTCACTGGGATGACTTTGCAATCACTGATTCTACCCCACTGCCCTTTCCTTACTAGGAGGAACTCTACCTGAGTTTTACATTGGCCATTCTTGTATGTAATTTTGTGACTGTCAATCTTTCTGAACCATATGTTGGCCACCATCAAGCCATTTGAAAGTCAGAATTCTAGAGTGGCATCTCCTTCATTATTCCCATTGCCCTCCCCACGTGGACCCAGGCAGTCTTCATATCCTGCTCTTTCTTTCCCAATAGGTACATTCAGGTCACCCATTATCAACACCAATTAATATTGTCCTGCAACTGCTGTCTGAATGCATTCATTTCCTCACTATCACGGCCCAGCTGTGGGGCATAGGCTGAGGTTATGGATACTGCCTTATCCCTGCATTCAAGTCTGATTACCATGAATCTGTCAGTAATCCACCTCACTGTCTTCTACAGCCTCTCCCTCACCACAATTCCCACACCATCTCTAACTATCCTCCTCTTGAGTAGTACAGTCTGGATCTCAAGCCAAGTGGCTTTGGTGTAGTACCCTTCCAAGCAACTCAAAAGTGTATGTAAACATCCCTACTCTGTAACATGGAAGGACAAAACCCTGACTGTGACCTAGACATCTCATGGTCAACTAGTGGCACTGGTGCTGAAGAAACTGAGTGGAGAAAGGGCACAAGCAAACAGTTGATGCTATCTTCCAAACCACTTTGGGAAGGATGCATCTCAGCACACTGCATTAGTGACACACATAGGACTAAAGTGTATTATCCACAGCAAGGAGCCTCATGTATCCATGTTACATAGCAACGAGCCACTTGACCTGGAGTTCGTGCATGCATGGAGGCACACACATGCTCTTAACATGGATCAGCAATTGTGGGGCAGGCAAGCTGCTTTTGAGGTCAAGAGAGGATGGTCAGCAGGATAAGCTGACTGGCCTGCTCCCTAACACCTAACTCTCACCTCCACCTGGAAAAGAATTGGTTAGAGGGCCCTCGTCATGATGGAGAAAGAAATGCATGGGTTTATTGAGTACTGCAAGACAGAGCCATTGGACAGATAGGGAAATCCTACAAAAATAAATAAATAAATAAAATAAATAAATAAATAAACGAGATAGATACTCAAGATTTGGTTATCATCTCCACCAAATTGTGAGCATGATTTGGTTATCATGTACCCTTCTTTATGTCTTTGAAACCTGGGTGACTTAATATCATTACCTAAACAGATTACAGATATACCCTAATAATGGTTTGTGAAAATTCTTAGTTAAGTGAAGAGATTATAGCATAGGATTTAATAGTCCTAGTGAGGCAAATGTCAGCAAAAGTGAAGCAGTTATTGCCAATTCAGGACACTTTATTCAAATGTATTTGTCGACTTCCAGAATAAACTCTATACAAGCAACACAGTCACAGTCTGTGATTACTAGGCTGGGGTAAATGTCATTAAGGTAGCTGGAAAGTGTATGTAATGGAAAAAAAAACAGATAGTGAGATCATGAATGAGGAAATGTTAAATAGATGGTGACATTATGAATGAGATGTTAAACAGACAGTAACGTCATGAATGAGGGAATATTAAATAGATGGTGACATCATGAATGAGGAGGTGTTAAGCAGATAGTAACATCATGAGTAAGAAGATGTGAAACAGTGACATCAAGAAAGTGGAGATGTTGTCCACCAAATATCCTCACTGGTACCACTGCCTACCAGCATCAAGAAGCTGTCCATCTTTAACAGGTATTCCTTCCTTTTAGACTGAAAGTAGGAAGGAATACAGATTAAAAAAAGGAAGAAATCCAGATCAGTAGGCAATCTCTACATATGGAAGCATCTACATTTATATTTTGGCAGTTCTGGTGATCCAGAACTAAATTAGAAAGTCACCTCAGGACTGTTTGGGTAACAGTCATCCCTGACCTGGGAGAATTAATCTTAAGGACAAAAAATGTCAAAAAGCACCCCTTTATCCATAATTAGCCCATAGAGGTGGGTTATAATGAGATATTTATATCAATGTAGTTTGATCTCAGACCAAAGGGTCGAGGAGTAATGCAACTATGGCCAAATTATTAGTTGTCATTTATGTGCACATTTTATGTTTACTGTTATTTCTAGGTTGGTCAGCGGAGTTGTTCTGCTAAACAAAGTATGTGATAAAAGGGACACAAAGAAGTAGAAGTAGAAGCCAGAGATGGGCTGCCAATCAGCATGACAACTATGCATTAACACACTCAAAGATGGACTGTATTGACTGCAGTAATAGACAGCAAGACACCTAACATGAGAATTAATGTGGAAATAGTTTATGGCTGAAAAATTAACAAGTTTATTGCTGCCTTTTTCACTGTGGCAAATCATACAGACTTTTGGCAGATTTGCACAAATCCCACTGTAGTTGCTAAGCAAGCCAATGCAATCCACAAAAAAAAAAAAAAAAAACTGCTCTTTAAAGATACGAACATCTCTTGTTAGCTTGTACATGGCTGACTGAGTTTCATCACTGTGGGTAATTCTGTTCATTGTGCAATCTCTCATCTGGAGGGTTGCTGCTGAGCGACTTACATCTGAAAAGAATATGTGGACTGTTAAAACTCTATAGATTTTACATGAACGCAAGGCTAACAATTCTATTAAAATATCTGTAAATTCAGAATATTGATGAATGAGTAAGCAAGAATGATATAACCGGCATTTTAGTTAGGGTATTCCTCATACTGTACAACTGCATTTAAGAGAAATCTACAAGGTTTGCTAGTGCATTTTGCTACCAATTCTTTATTCATTTGTCTTCTTTTTTATTCTCACTCCCCTATCTTTCAAAAATGGATTAGTCCTCAAATAAGTAATTTAATTTCATACAGGCCTTCATCTTAATGAAGTGCTGCTAATGAAGTCTTTGTTAGTACATGATACTTTAGCTGATTAAGTCTACAACACAGGGAGAAAGAAAGACAGAAAGAAAAAGAAAGAAAGAGAAAGAAAGAATGAAAAGGGAAAAACTGACACTGTGAAGTGAATAGCTTTGAAAGCTGTAACACACTTAGTATTGCCTCACAGATAGTAGTCAAAAGCAAAGTTCAACTAAGTCGGTAAGTTTTTAAAGCTGTAATACACTTCCTCTTGCCACACACAAGAAAAAGGTGTGGCAGCCCAAAGTGTATTACAGCTTTTAAAGTGATTAGAGCTTCCTGCTGCTGCTGCCCAAAGTGTATTACAACTTTTAACGTGATCTGAGCTTCCTGCTGCTGTTGCCCAAAGTGCATTACAACTTTTAACGTTATCTGAGCTTCCTGCTGCTGTGGAATGATGGCCTCTATTTATGCTTCAGCATGACACTAGAGTGTAACAATGCTGACATGTGCTTATGAACTTTAATAAATTATGTAGGACACCTTTACTGGGCCGAAAAGTTTCTTAACAAGTTTGCCATCTTTTTTTTTTTTTAATTCAGAGTGAACATCACTTGATATACTAATAGGGAATGGAAATATAGAAAGATAAGGGACAGGATTTGTTAGAGTAGTGAATATAAGAAATATCAACAGACAGTAGAAAATAACACTATTTGCTGACCTCAAAATATTTTCCATTTTTCAGTGTTTTTTCAAGTAGTAACCCAGTTTAATCTGTATTGTGCAATAATAAAAAAGAATAATTAAAAAAGTGAACAAAAGCAAAATAGTGTATCATCTGCATCATTATTAGACGCTGAAGTTGCAAATCTGGTATGTGAAGAAGTGAAAACCAGGCTTTTGTAGTGGAAATGATTAACTTGTGTACTGATTTCAGCCAAGCCTCTTCCAGTTATTATTCATATATGCAAGCTGGCTGTGTGTTTGTACAGTACTTCAGATGTGTCTGAAACAAAGACAGTTGCATCGCATTTCAGATGTCATATGTGGCAGATGTTTTTTTTTTTAACAGTTAAGTAGATGTCTGCTATAGACTACATTGTTTTATAAAGAATTCCATTTCATTCACCAGTGGTACATATTTTATGTTTCTTTTTGTCAGTGTGAGAAAATGTGCCAGTAAAGTTTTAAATAATTCCTTTTTATTAACCTGGTAGATACTGTTTCTTACATGTAATGCACTGTTCTGTCTAGTGGCTTTATTAATGCTATTACCTGGAGCTAGATGTCATATAAAGTAATGCATGAAATTGTGAAAAAGAGGTCATTAAACTGGAGAGAGAAGTTGCATTATTTCATTGAATAAATGATACTGGAAACCTGTAAAGGCATAAATCTGACATATTATTGAACTAAAAATATCAGATCAATAGAAAGGTCTACTCTGTCTCGTTCTGTCAACAGTAGACATTGAGTCTGAATTACATTACCATATTTTGCAATGATAACATTTCTTTTTTTTCTGTGCAGTCAAGAATCGCCAGCAGTCTACTAGCAAGTAAAAGGAGCAGAAAGTATCAGTAAAAGAACAATGCAGAATAGGATACCCAAAGGATCAGAATGTGTAGAATAAACAGTACTGTCCATCTTGATGTCCACCCCCCCTACACGAACATACACATAAACACATCATAATTTATATTGTAGCTGTAATGTTGCTTTACTGCTCCACTCTGTTATTTCAAACTGCATGCATATCAGTGCCATTTGTACATTTTTTTCATTGTGGCTACATCTTAGTTTGTCAGCTAGTAATGTCTGCAGTCAGGCTGGGACAGTATTTGCTTTCCTGTTCATCACTTTTACTTCCACAGTATACATTACGCCCACCAACATTTTCCTTTCTCAAGTAAATTAGAGAAGGCGCACATCAGTGTTGAAGAGATGAGGGCTCTTCTGCTGGCTCTTCAGACCTTTCAGTCTCTCTTTTCTCCAGTGCCTCTCAAGATGTTCACAGACAATACCACAGTGATGTGGTATATCAGCAAGCAGGGAGGGACAAGATCTTATCTTCTTTGCCGGTTGTCAATTCTGGTATAGGATTTTGTCGTCAAGTGTCAAGTCACTCTTCTGGCAGGTTATATCCCCTCCAGTCTTAACATTGTGGCAGACACTCTAAGCAGGTCCTTAACTCAGTCCCATGAATGGATGCTTCATAGGGATGTGTTTCTGGACGTTATCCAACAGTGGAGTACTCCTCAAGTGGATTTTGCCTCCCCTCTGAACAGAAAACTTCCTCTGTTTTGTGCCAGAGTTCCAGGTTCTCTGGTATGGAAAGTGGATGCCCTCTGCTTCTCTTACAAGGGGATGTTTCTTTATGCATTCCCTCCTTTTTTCTCATTCCGAATGTCCTGTTCAAAATTCAACAAGATGCTCCCAAAATCTTTTTGATGACTCCCTTTCCACTGCCACAGCACTGGTTCCCACTTCTTTTGCATCTAGCCAGGGGCAGTCACCACAATTTACCTTATAGCATGGATCTAATTGCACAAGACAAGGGATCTCTTATCTAGCCCCACCTGTCCACCCTTCAACTGACACTCTGGGTGATAGGATTTTAATTCTTCATAGACACCTTTTTCTGAGGATGTGCTGCAAGTCCTGCAGGAGGTCAGGAAACCTATGACTAGGAAATCCTACTTATTCAAATGGAAGAGGTTTTCTTTTTGATGTCTCTCACGTAACCTGGACTTACTTACAGTGGATGCTCCTTTGGTTCACTCTTATTTGTGTGAGTTGCTCAATGCTGGTTTGGCCTATTCTTCTATTAAGGCCCACCTGTCAACTATCTATGCTTGTCTGCCTTTTTCTCCTTGCTTTGCTGCTAAATTTGAGGTGAAACAATTTCTTAAAGGCGTCCTTAATATTTGACCTTCCAGGAAGCCTGTTCCTCCTCCCTAGGATCTTAATTTTGTTTTGGAGAAGTTGATTCAAGCTACTTTTGAGCCTGCTGCTTTGGCTTCTTTTCAAGATTTCTCCTGGAATATTGTTCTTCTGCTAAAGCTTACTTCTGCCAGATGGGTGTCTGAGTTGCAGGCCCTTATGGCTTGTCCTCCTTTTTGGATTTTTCATGAGGACAGAGTATCCTTGCACACTAACCCTTATTTTATGCCAAAGGTGGTTAATGAGCTATCACTTAATCAGTCTATTAATCTGTCTGCTTTTTCCCCTCTCTGCAAACTGACAGTAAGAGGGTGCTGCATATTTTGCACATGTATAAGCAACTTTGAATTTATTTGGATATGACCAAAGCTATCAGGAAATCTGATCAGCTATTTGTTTCTTTTCACACTATACCAAAACAAAAAGTTTCTCACCAATGAAGCACAAGTAACCTTCTCTCATGCTTACCTCCTACCCAGTCTAATGTATAGCTGTCAAATTCTCACAAAACTTGACTCCTCACTCCAACCTAAACTAGAATAAACCTACAACAAGATAGCTAGATTTGCTGGACACCAAACTTACAAATCCCATTACTGTCTCTCACTAACACACTTAAACTGGCTTGAATTACCCCACCAGCTTCTCCTCTCTCAGCTCCAGATCATTCACTCTATCCTATTCCAGCCTCCCTGCTGTCCTAATTTATCTCCTCTCATCTCTCATTATTCTCCCAGTGGATCTCTCCATAGCTCTGACGAATACCTGCTCCAGATCTATAAACCCAAGACCAGATTTGGATGCAACCTCTATAGCGACCATCCTACCATTTCCTGGAACAGGCTCCCATTAGAAATTAGGTCCCTCAATCAACTTAAACAATTCAAGGCAGCTACCAAAGAATACTTAAAAAGTCACTAGTCCTGCAACTGTACTCACCCTCCATAAGCTTCCTTACTGTCCCAAAAGACAATCTACTACCTGCCCACTAAGTTCTTAACTCTAGCTCTTTCTAGCCTTCATTATCTAGTCTAATACCTGCTATTTTAAACCGTAAACATTAAACTGCTTAGATAAATATTCAATTTATGTATCTCTTACTTATCTCCTCAATCATGTTAGCAGAAACTGATACTATGATTTTATTTTTTCTTCCTCTATTGTCAAAACTGTTTTCTGATATGACATTTTATTGCTTCAATTTAAATGTTTTTGTAAAATTCTGATGTTTGCTGTTAATTGTTTCTGTAAATTTTTACTGTAAAATTAGTTGAGATTTTCTCCACGGGCATCAGCTGAAAAAGGGTATTCAGCTCAGTCGGACAAACATGGTCAACAAATGTAAAATAAATGTAAAATAAATAAATAAATACTAGATCTCTGGGGCTTGCTGTGTCCAAGTAAATTATTTCTTCTTGGATTTCATTAAATCTTGGGTTCCTTGGACAGGTGTTCCTTCTGGGGCACGAAAACCAGTAAAACAGTGCTGTGTAAAATGAACTCCAAATATACAAACTACACCAAAAATAAAACTTAATGCAATGCTTTCGGGCTAACCACCCTTCATCAGTACATAAAGTGTTACATTTCCATTTTCACTTTTAAATAGGGGACAATTAAAATCACATGTCACAGCCAGCTTATCATCATTTAATAGCAACTACTACATTTAAAAAAATAGTACCTAGAATTTATATATATATATATATATATATATATATATATATATATATATATATATATATATATATATATATATATATACAGAAAAAGTGTATAAAAAATTTAGATGTTCAAACAACCTTTCTACAATATGATAAGAGTATTATAAAAAGAGAGTATTATAAAAATTATGAGAGTGTTATAAAAACTAAATATTCTCCCATTCTCTCTTTACCAATACAGGTTTCAAACTAACTGCATTACAGACCTGGTACAGCATCTGCCTGAAGTCTAATAATCCATTCATAGTCCTTCAATTTTAATGTGTTATTCATGTCACTTCCTCTACTTCCCATAGTCATTGTATCTATCCCTCTAGACTTAAACCTACGAGGACTATTATTCTCAGAAATATGCTTACTAAGAGCATTAGTGGCCACATTTTTTCTAATTTCTGATTTGTGCTCTACAATTCGTTCTCTCAATTTCCTAGTGGTCTTACCTACATAAAATGATGTACATGATACACATGTAGCTAGGTATACCACTTGGGTTGCATTACAGGTTACATTAGTTGTAAAAGTATATATTTCATTGGTTACAGGGTGTTTAAAACTGTTTCATCATAGATATCACTACAACAACTGCAATTATAACATTTTCTTGTCCTTGTTTTTCATTGAACCTTTTCTTTAATCTCCCTAAAGTCATTGTAACACAATTATTGTTTCAGTGTTTTAGAATTTCTATAAGAAAACTGTGGTCTCTCTCCAACTATACTCTTAATCTCAGGCATAGCCATTAATATTGTCCAGTTTTTTTCTATAATAGAATGTACATCCTTAGTATTAGCATTAAATGCGGTGACATATCTAACTGTATTTTCTTATCTATCTGGTGAATGTGTTGCTTGCAACATATTTACATTAAAAATTGGTTTATATCTATCTCGTCTTCCTCTAACTACATCCTCATATATTTCATTTACAACCTGACTAGAATAACCATTCCCTTGAAATTCTTGTATCATTTCTTTAGCCTGATTTATAAAGTTATCCTCCTCAGTGTTCCTTCTGGGGCAATCAGTTCTGTTTTTGGTAAGCCTGAACATCATCTTTATGCCCTATGTTATACAGGGAATGTATGGTAATGTTTGGCATACCTTTGAAATTCAGAAGTCTTAGGAAGACTGGCCAGATGTTGGGCTTCCGTGGCAGGGAATCTCTTATTGTTAAGAATACTGCAGCAGATAAGGCAAGGCAAACACAGGGCTGTACTTCTTATGCTTAATCAAACACTCTGCTTGTGTTGTACTGATAACGTCATGACAAGGGCAAAATATGCATATCCACAGCAAGTGGGGTTTAGCTTTATTGGCCTGAAATTGTCCATTGAAATGATTTAAAAAGAAATAAGTCATGGGCATTCAGAATTACCATATAGCTGAAGCACCTGATGTTCATAAGGGTAATTTGAATATATCCCATGTGCCTCTAATACAAGAGGTTTGAGAGGTCACTCAGTGGAAGTTCTAGCTTGGCTGGAGTTTTCATTTACATTTATTGTAATTCACATTTTTACATCATGACCCATTTCTTCACAGTTACTTATAAAATGAACATCTCTTCCACAGGAAAAAAAATCATTTTTAGGTTGTACCCAATATTTTACAACACACTTGTTACCTTCTACATTTATCATACTGGAGATATGAGCAATTTTCCTTTCTCCAGTTTCAGTACAATATGCCAGTCCCATCCACCAGTCCATAATCCTCTGTTATTATACACTTTGCTAATGTCCATAACTTCTTTACAAAGTTTGCTTGAACGTCTCTTCAAGCTCTCCTTTTCAACTTCATTTCAAATTGGACATGTATTTTCTTTAATGGTTCTCTGTGAAATGCTGTAAACACATAAGAGTTTCATGGATTACAGTTCTTTTTCTTTTCATACTCTCCAAAAAAACTTTCTAGAACAGAACCATTCTCAAAAATAATGTCACAAAATGTCTCTCTATGAACAGAATAAAACCTCTTACATCATGAGCCTTCACTCCCAATGGGACCATTAAATTATCCAAATGTCATAATTGTCAATTTCTTTCCATTTCCTTCTTCTAAACTCTTGCCATAAATTTATTTTGGTTCTGGACATTTCCTTTCCTCTGTTTATCTCTTATCACTTTTCTGTCAGATTCCTTAACTCTCTCAACATATGATTTGTTTTTCTGGCAATCTTCTTTTAAAATGGCTTCCGATTTTACTGATTGGACTTTGTTCATAATTTCTCCCCATGAAACATCTTTTCCACTCTCCAGCTCACTCTGCAACAACAATTCAGCTAAAATATTATCCCATAACCCCCCCCCCCCAAACTGGATGGTTGTGCTAAAACATCCATTGTTGTTTTGAACTTTTGTTTCTAATGAAACAAGCAAATTCTACTGAAACAGATCCTCAAAATTCTGTAGAGCCTCAATCACAGCACCAGCATTCACTTTTGTGCTATCCACAAGCTTGGATCTCCTTGACTTTTGTTCTTCAGGCCACCACTGCACTAGGATCAGATCAAGCACTCTCTTAATGACTAGAGGAAGTTCCCCCAATGTCATGGCCAAATCTCCCCTGATGGCATATATGCCACTAGGGGTCTCCTCTGATAAGATTCCACTAGCCTAGTGGGACTAATACCATGGAGGGTATTTTATTTTTATGACACAAGTGGGAATAGGTGTATTAAATAAAATAAAAGATTTCGTCAGCATATATTTATCATTAAAAACTGACTATAAGAGACAATTTGTATATCACAATATGCTTTATGTTTTATACAATCGAAAGGCATATACTGTCAGTCAGCTATAACATTTAGCTTACATCTCCAGCATCCTATGCCTTTATTATTCCAAAAATATGCATCTGGAGCATTTCTCCCCGAACTTCCACTGAATATAGGCTCTGTCCTAGTCAGAAATTCCCAGTCAACAAATGTTAAATAAATTATACATCAATTCAACTTTATGTGGTGTGATAAAGGTTTTATGTAAAAACTTCCCAGAGAATATCTTCTACCTTAGTGATGAAGTAGTTTGTTTTGAAGATTGGAAAATTAGCTTTTTATCATCTTCACTTGAAGATTTATTATTAACGAGTCTAAAATAATCCCAGTAGCTTGGCTGAGACATACTGTTGATTTCTTAAGTACCTAAAATATTTTAGATAGAAGTCCCTTTCCAGTTATATACTGGTACATTAGAATAATGAGTAAATCAATGAATGTGGGGAAATAATTTCTAACTATTGGTTGCATTAGATTGATCTTATGTTCAACTAATTGTCTACAATTTTGTATTTCTAACCACTTGTCTTTGCTTTACTCAGACTTATTAATGATATGGGCAACATTTTTTGTAACTTCCCATTGTCTGGTAGTTGATACCAGTATAACAGGATTTGTCTTTAAATGTAGTCATTGGTGTTAAATTAAATGTATTAATACTATTCTGAGCATAGGCAATTGGAAATACAAATAAAATGCATGCTTTATATTCAGGGTTCCTGAAAATTACATTTTAAAGTAGGCTAATATATTAATATAATAAGAGTCAAATGATTTGTTTTAGTTTTCTATAAAATAGTCTTTTACTATCCAATGAAATTTATCAGTAGCTATTTTAGTATTCTACGATTATGTTAAATTATTGGATTTACAGCAAATGCCTCCCTGAATATCTTTCCATTTGACATTATAATTGTTGTTTAACTAAGAACTTATTGTCTTAGCTGAGGATAATACATATCATTTTAAATATGGAAGACAAATACCACCCGATATCCAGTCTCTAATGTGATGGTTGAAAGTCAATCTAGGCATATTAAGAAACCATAAAAATCTCAGAAACAAAGAATTATACTCTTTTATATATTTTAGGGATTGAGAAGAATAAAGATTGTATTATATAAAGAATTTTATGAAGGATAATCATTTTAATTAAGGAAAGTGTCTCTTCTATAGTGAAAAAAAATATTTAATTTATTAAGAGTTTTTTTATGGACTTTAAGTTATTATAATTAAGAGCTGTTATATCTTTAATATTATTAAACAAGACTATTCCTAAGTAAGTGATTTTACCATTTTTCACAATGTGTGTATGTAATTTCTTATCTGTTTTATTAATATTATAATTAGCAGGTAGTATTTTAGTCTTATTCTCATTAAAACGGAGTCCTGATTTCTTCTGGAATATTTCTATTACATGGAATACTGCAATAAGAGAAGAATTGCAATCAGTCAACGTTAATAGGATGTCATCTGCAAATTGTGTTTTGTGGATTAAATCATTAGATATTAGTATGCCCTTGATGTTTTTAGTTGACCTTATATAATTTGCAAAAGGTTCCATAACTACAGCAAAAGCAGTGGGGACAAGGGCCAACCCCGTATAGTACCTTTAGTAATCATAATTGACTGGGAAGTATATGACCCTATATTAATGTATGCAAAGTAGTTTTCATAGAGACATTTGATTAATTTTAAGAACTTATTTGAAAAATTGCATTCCTAATAGTTAATGCTCCCAATTAAATGAATCAGCTGCACTATTGATATCCAGACTAACAGAAGTTGAATCATTAGCATGATCAATTATTGGTAATGTTTGTTTGTCTTTTTGGATTTTCCCGGTTAGGGTTTGCCACAGCGGAACTCCAGTCCGCTAATGATTGGCAGTAGATCTTTATGGTGCTGAGTTGCCAGCCTGTTGCCCAACCTTCAATGAAGGCACGTCCATTCATGCATGTCTTTTGGAGGCCACTCAACCATGGGGAGGACATGCAGACTCCACACAGAAGGCATTCCAGCCGAGAATCGAACAGGAGAACCTCTTGCTGTGAGGCAACAATACTACCACTGTACTACCATGGCTTTTTTCTTGATATTAGCATAGGTGTCCCTGTTCATTATAAACCCAGTCTGGTCATTGCTTATCAACATTGGAAGAATTTGTTTTATTATAGAGGCATAGACTGTCATGGATATTTTCTAATCTACATTTAATAATGAAATTGGTCTGTATGAAGAACATTGTGTTGAGTCCTTGACAGGTTGTAAAATTGTGGATATTAGGGTATATTTCCAGGATAATGGTACCTTCATAAGTCCTTTAACTATTGAAAATACCTCTAGTAAAATAATAAACACATATTTAGTCATCATTTTGTATAGTTCAGGTATTGCAGTGTCATTTCCAGGTGCCTTAATTGGTTTTAATGCATTCATTTGAATTTTGAGTTTAAACATTGATATAGGCTGTTTTAATTAGCTCTTGTGTATCCATTGTTGGTTTGTATTAATTAATCTTAATAAAACGAGACCTGAAAACATCCAGTATATCTTCTATTTCAGTAACCTTCTTTTTACTACTAGAGGAGTATAATTATTTGATGTGTTCAAATTAACAATATTTTTTTTCCAGTAGTCAATGTGTGTATGGATTTAGGATTTATGGAATAATCAGTTATTTTAATCTTTTCTAAATTTAATCATACTTTGTGTTGTAAAATTTCTAAATATTTAATGTTTAAGCTGTTTATTTCTACTGTTAAGTTATTGCCTTTTGACTATCTAATTTTAACTTACAATTTTTGCCTGTAAATCTATCAATTCTTTGTCACACTGTTCCTTTTTTGTGCATACCAACTTGTAATTTTGCCAGAAACGTATCCTTTTAAAGAGTCCCATACAGAAATTTCTGAGGTGTTTCCTGTAGATTAATTTCAATAAAAGCTTGAATTTCTTTATTAAAGTACTTCTTAAAGTCTTTCATATTGGTTATATGTACAGGAATGTTTTTAATTTTGATGTTATTTACTAGATTTCAATATAACTTTAAATGTTATTGTGTTATTATCAGACAGTGGGAAAGAGACTACTTTAACATTATCTATTCTACCAGTGATCTCATCTGAAACATATGCCCTATCTATTCGTGATTGTGTCCTATGCTTGTGTAAGAAATGTGTAAAAAAAGTGATTCTGATGCTGAAAACTCATTTATATCTCTCATATTATAGAGGTCAGTGAACTCCATCAAAGCCTTGACTCTGCCAGGTTTCTTCCTTTTACACTTAGTATTGGTAACCTTGTCAGATAAAATACAATTAAAGTCACCTGCAAAAATAATATTTATCTTTGATATTCATATTATTTCCCCCAACTGTTGCTTAACGTTTTGGATTCCCAAGCCCAGTATCCAATAGACATTAATAAAAGTGTATAATTTCCTTTGAATCTCTAAAGTCATTAAACTAAATATGCCTTTTTCATCACCAAATGTATTCAGGATTTTAGGTAGAGGCAAATCATTTTTCCATAAAATAGCCACCCCTCTTCTCTTTTGTTTAAAATGAGAGCTAGTCAATGCAAAATAGTGTTTAGTATTAAGTCTGTCCAAATCTTCTTTTATTAAATGTGTTTACTGTAAAAGGATAACTTGAGAATGAAATATTTTTAAAAAGTGTATAAACTACCCCTTTTACAATGATTATTCAACACCTTAATTGATATGCATTTCAAGTTGGCCATACTACCAAAATAGGAAAAATAAATATTACATATAGTACCATCATACATTTGTAAATAATATGATACTGAAAATCTATTATTATATTTAGTTGACTTCTTACTCATAGATATAAGATAACTGAGATTGTTAACTGTAAATTTTCTATCAAGAATAGTAGGCACCAAAAAAAAATAGTTTGTAAAGTACTAGACATGACCTGTTCTTTCTTGTCTCCTCCCACCACCATGGAGTTCAAAACGCATGGTTTGAATAGCAATCCTATTCAAACACTACCACCTACCCACAAATAAGTAGCTAGCATCACTCTTCTACTTCTAAAGTCATGATATATGAAAGGTCCAACTTATTTAACAAAATTAAAAGGAGTTAGTATATACATACTATTCAGATTATAAACACTAATTTTCTTGCTATAAACCTTATAAACTGTAAAGTATAGCAGATCTTGTAGTCATTGATTCTATTCTATTTATAACAGCCTATATATTATTATAATAAATCCAATTATTTCTTTCAGTTTTCAGGTAAAATAGAGATTAACACAGATAAAAGACAACGCATATAACATTGTTTATAACAATCATGCTATATTACTAATATGCTATTATATATTTTTGATAATATGACTAGTTAACTATGTAAACTCAGTTCTCTGACTACGAGACTGTACATGCTTAGATATGATGGCAGATATATATTATATTTCAAAGAAAAAATAAACTTCTCTAAAAAATCTTTGTCTGTTTTTGAGAACTTTCATGCACAATTATCTTTCAAAATGTGTATCTTCTATAAATAGGATAGCATATGCTCTAGAACACACTGTAAGATATAAAATAGTAAAGGAGTAACGGTGATGTCTAACATAAGTAATAATATGTTCCCTGAATTATATTTGTACTGAGGGGTGACATATGGTTGGCAGCATACACACTACAGTCTTTTTAAGAGACACATAAATTCCCAGCTTATCAAAATGACTGTGTAATTTTGCCTGACTTTGTGAAAAACATGCTATTACTTTCATATTAGTCTCTGCTTTACTATGCATCACACTTTCAATTAACTTTCAGAGCATGAGCTTCTAATATTGCCATGTATTTGGGCTCCTCACTTCTTGCTGGAAAAGTACATCCACACAGAATCCAACACAGATCATCACCACAACCACTGTCATAAATGTGTACACATCTTTCACTCAGATGTGCAGAACAAGGCAACCAAGCAAGGGGCTGACATCAACAGAAATAAACAAGGTCATCCTCCCTTCTTTATATTAATAGAACGGAATGTAATTTGAATAATATAATACTTTAGGATAAATGTTGAATTGAAGAAATGAAATCTATATTGTGTATGGTGCCACAGTACTATAAAATGTATTATATAACTTAAAGAGAGAAATACAGTTTTTGCAAGTGTTAAAACAGCAAAACTGTATTATATAACTTGACAGAAATACAGGTTTTACAAGTGTTAAAATAGTAATTCTGAGATAAATGTAACAGAGAATGCAAGTTAATTAACAACTTCTAAATATACCAAAGCAGCTCAGGACAGATGTATCAAAATTGTTGCAATATAGATTCACTGCACAAAGTAATCCACCAAAAATATTTAATATCAGTCCAAGATATAGAGCAGTAAAAACAAGTAAGTGCTTTCACAAATATTCCATTTGCTTCATCAGACCTTTTACACAAATCTCAATTAACTCTCATTTTATGGAACAACATAATTCAAAACACCCAATGAGAATTCCCTACATGACATCAGAGCATATAGTCATTCAACACTGATAAATTTTAAAGTAAAAATCCACATCAAATGTTTTACTCTATACATATCATATTTCCTATCCATCCATGATCACACAATTACCATAACTAACTAATAAATAGCATTTATGTAGAGAAGATATATGTTTTTAAATACACTTTTAGGGGACAGCATATACTATCTGGGGTCTATATTAAATTGTTGACAGCTCACAATGTTGACTCTGAAATGTTCGACACCAAAATGTCGAACTATGAAAATAGCAAACGGCCATATAACCGATTTTTTTTCAACAGAAAGAAATCTGTTGGCCAAACAACAACAGCACACATAAACAAATACTTTTAAGTTGGGGGCTTCACCCCCCCACACACACACCCCAACGTGGGGGGCTGTGCCCCCCACCCCCTAACTAAATATTCTAATTCCGAGACTGCACTACACTCAGGTAAAGGGCATGTGTCAGGGAACGGCCAACCAATTTCTTAACATTAGAAAGAAATCGGTTCTATGGCCATTTGCTATTTTCGTATTTTGACGGTTTGGTGTCGAACATTTTGGAGTCGACATTGTGAGCTATTGACAATTTAATATAGACCCACTATTTGCATTTAATTTCCTCAGCTTTCTATTCTTTAGCTTAGGTGTTATTACTATATGGTCATTTAAACCCTTTCCTAAGTGTGCTTTCGGTCTAAGGATCCAGTTTAGTTCTTTCTCCTCTGTAATGCCAGTTACATCTACCAATCTAACATTCTCTTTCATTATTTCTATCACATTAAACCTAAACACATGGTCCTGCCCAAGCTCCAACATATGTTTCCCTATTGCACTATATAAATGTCCCCTCCTGAAACAGTACATATGGTCTCTTATATGCTCTCTCAAGCACCTATTAGTCTTCACTACATAAAACCCTTGGCATTTCAAGCATCGTGCAAGATATAGCAAGGTTTTACTATTACAATTCGCATCCACATTCATCACATGCCTAACCCCAGTATCTGGATGGTCAAATACTTGCCTTTTATATATATATAAATATATATATATATATATATATATATATATATATATATATATATATATATCTACACACTCACAGAAGTTACAATTTCCACATTTAATAGTACTTTTACCTCGACTCAGCTGTGATAATCCCTCAACTTTCCTGGGATAGCATAACCTCTGCTTC